>NW_017307301.1:13107-14284 GCF_000935625.1 Nanorana parkeri
CATACATATGCACATACATAAACATACTCAGATACACATACACACACACATACTGTCCTGAAGCAACATGTCGGGTAGCCCCAGCAGAGCTCTTCTTGGCTGATCTTGGCTAACTCTCTCTGCAGTGGCTGACAGTGTCATCCTGGCAGCAGGAGAGCTGTCAGAATAGTCAGTACACTACTAGGGAGCAGTGCTGGGGGTAAAAGTTACAGTAGCACTAATAATAATAACCATACTGATTTTTTATATTAAACTGATTTAGACTCTATCTTCGTTAAAAAATGTTTTTGCAGAACTACAAACCTCAACCCTCCTATAAGTTTTTAGCAGACACAAAACTTTGAGATTGGTGACTGCATTAGGCATATGGAGTTAATGTAAGTCTGACACAAGCAACAGCAGCAGCAGCAGCAAGGTGCACCTGTCACATGGGTTCTCATTCTCCTGAAGCTTCAAATGACCTGCAGAGTGCATGGTGGGCTATTGAAATGAATAGATACCATAGCATCCTGCCTGCCTCCTCAGTTCCACTATGCAAACAATAATGCAAATGCTTCACTAAGTACTTAAGTCTATTTAGCTATTTGGCACAATAAACTTTTTAGGGTGTATGCTGCCCATTTGGAACCAATACCAGTGCAACCTTTGATGCTAAGACTTATTGATAATGATATGGAGCTTGCTACTTCAGGAGTCATGACAAGCATTTAATGAAAATTAACAGCCACAACAGCAGCATAGACACTTACCTTGTGCATTGCCCAGTAAGCACAGAAATACAATAACAGTAATAGGAATAAAAATGTTCTTTGCTGGTAGGAGATCCATCTCGTTGGAAGCAAATAACAGAATGTTTTGTGGGGTATCTACGGTATATATATCTACTTTATATATGGGACAGATGAAGAGCCTGTTCTGGGTATTTTCCAGGGTTTTCCCTGTCCTTTTTATCACAGTATTTTATTCATCCTTGTGTAATTGTTTGGCTCCTGGATGTTCTTGTGTAATAACAGCTCATCTAAGGACATTCCCTAATTATGTAAAGCAGAAGGAACTTGGTTTTCAGTCATATAATTTAACACATCAATTAGTCCCAGCTATCAGAAAGAAGATGTCGGTAAACAGGTCTTTCATACGCTTCCTCAAAGTATTTTTGAAAGAGGATCTAACATGTGGA
>NW_017307301.1:14318-25294 GCF_000935625.1 Nanorana parkeri
CCCCCCCCAAAAAAAGGCAAGCAGAGGCAAAGGACTAGTCACCAGTATTGCCTGTAGCCTCCATGCAGCTAATCATTTCCCCATTACTGATTTACCATGTTATGTTGCCTTCTTATGTGCTGACTTGCCATGCCTTATTATGTGCTGACTTGCCATGTCTTGTTTTTCCAATATGTCTTTGTATGGTGGTAGTGATTATGGTAGAAGGTAAAGGCTTTGCTTCCTCATGTCAGAGCTACCCCCCTGATGACTGATGATACAACTGGTGAAGTCATGATCAAGAAGCAGTGGGAGAGGTGGCCAAAATCAGACCATTAGAATTAATGAGGTAGAATCAGATCCCTATAATCCTGGCTCCCAGGTTCTCGGGTACAGCTTCCTCTCCAGCAAGGAGAACAGTAAGTAGATCAATAGTGATCAATAGAGATCAATAGTGACCTGACCCAGTCTTATTCTAAATCAGATAAGACTGGAAGTCAGTGGCAGCAGCGCCGTATATAGTCTTATATAGCCATATATAGTATACTTGCGCATTATCACATTATAGCACACTTACCTTAAAGTTTGCCCTTCTCCAGCTCTGTGCGAAGAATCCTCTGTCCCCTGCCACCACCATCTTTGCCACCATCACATCTGGGTTCCCAGACATCCTCTTCAGCCATTGGGTGACCATTGATGATCTAACTCCTCCCCGACATCAGGGCCATCATGAATGAGCTGAGTATGTTTTTTTGTTTTCTTTTCTGCTTTAACATGTCTAGATATTCCCAACATAGTAAATGTTCCCTTTCTGAGTTCAGGTCAACTTTAACATTTAAATTCAAGTGCTATCACAGCTGTTGACAAATAATTGTCTAAAGCAGAACTTCTAGCATTGGATAGAACAAAAAGGATTACATTTTTTTTATTGCTGTTTGCTACCCATTGTGGAAATATTACACGGCTTCCTTCCCTGGAGATAGAGAATAATCTTATCTACTAACTGAGGACACAAACAGCAACAAAACCGAGTTTCTGACCTTTCTCCACTCACAAAAGTGAGTTTCTCCCACTATTAAAAGTGGTTTTTATTTTTGTCCTTTTCAAAGAGGGGTTTCTTCTCACTTCCTGTACCAGTGACAAACCGATACAGGAAGCAAGCAAGTGAGGGTAAGTCAGCAAAATGAGGGTAAATCTGCACAACAGGAATACAGACAGTGATAACAACCTGACAAAAGTTCTCACCCTTCCTCATTCCCTTTCCCATCTTAAAAAAAAAGTTTTGACTAAAACACTACTTTACTTTTAAACAGACATCCTATTTGATTAGAAGTAGTTGTTCTTTCTGTAATAGTTTTTTTATGTTTGAACTACAAGTAAGTTGCTTTGTATATTAAAAAAAAAATGAGTGGATCTCTTTTCATGTAGCGTATACGGAAGCTTTGCAAACTTCAGCTAATAGGTGTTTCCCAGAGTAACTAATCACATTTTAGGTCTGCTTTTGCCAGTGAAAGGTATAATGTTAAAGTCTTAACCCAAGGGCTCATGCACACGGGTTTATGATTTTACAGTATGTAGGATCATGCTGGAAGCCATCCTGTCCATAGACTGAACGCATATGACATTTGTGCTAACATTTACATGTGTACAGTGTGTAGCAAAATTTGCCTTATTGGTTGCTTGGATGCTCGGTGGCTCAAGCCACCTGCGTCGTTGCAGCAAAGAGCGCTAGGTAGCAAGGAGCTGCCTGCATCCTAGCAGCAAAAGTCACTAGGTGGCAGAAGCTGCCTGCATTCTAGAAGTGAAGGACAGTAAGCATCAAAGAGACACCTTCGTCCTTCCAGTAAAGGTATCTAAGCTGCTTAAGCCACCTGTATCCTAGCAAGGAAGGATGCTAGGTGGCAAGAGATATCTGCATCCTAGCAGTGAAGCAACAAAGAACACTAGATGGGAAGATGCCATCTATGCCCAAGCAACAAAGTATGATAGGCAGCAAAGAGCCGCCTGCAGCCTAGCAATGAGGAATAGCAGGCATGTGCACTGGCGGGAACCCCGATGCAAATAAGCCCCCTTACCAACAGACACCCACAACCACCGGGTCAGGGTTGTGGGGAAGAGGCCCTCGGCATTGGGGACACCCCCCAATGCCGAGGGCATGTGGCCTGGTAAGGCGCAGGGAGGGGGTCTGGGGGCGCTCGATCGCCCCCCCCTCCCCTTTCCTGCACTGCCGCGCAAGTGCTCGGATCAAGGGTCTGGTAGGAATGTTAGGGGGGACACCACGTGTTTTTTCCCCCATTTTTTGGGGCTGTGGTTCCCCCTTAAAATTCCTACCAGACCTAAAGGGCCTGGTATGGATTTTGGGGGAATCTCACACACTTTACTTTTCATTTTAACTTGCGGGGCGGGGGCTGGGGGTCCCTCCTAACATTCCTACCAGACCTAAAGGGTCTGTATTGGGGAGTCATTGGGTAATAGTGATCACAATGTGATTACTTTTAATATTGAACACAGAAAAGGGAAGAGGGGCGGGAACCTCACGCTTTTTTTCCCCTCTTCTGCAGACAAAAAAAAATAAAAAAATTTTCCTAATGTAATTTCGCTGCAACTAAATTTCGTCCAACAAACGAAATTTCGCCCAGACTACCGCTAACAAATTTCAGAATCGGAAATTTGGATTCGTTTTCATTCGTTATATCTGTAATTCGGAATTCGGATACATCCAAATTTCCAAAATTTTGTCCGAATTTTAATTCGGAACGAAACGAATCGCTAGGCAGCTTCGAATACCTGCGTCCTAGGAATGAAGGATGCTTGCCAGCAGAGGGCCACCTGCATTCTCACAACAAGGGAAGCTAGGCAGCCCTCTACTTAGCAACAAATAATGCTAAGTGTGTGTGTGTGCAGTGCCTGCATTTAGATGTGTCTTGTAGTAGCAAGTGGGACCCCTATTTGAGATGACCTTTAACCCCATGTGACTTCACTTACTGTGATCCTTAACAAAGGTAATCCAGTCCTGGGATGTCTTTTAAGGTTTTATTGTTGCGACCTGGGATAGTGGGCATAATACCTAACAGAGGCAAAGGCTCTCTGGCTGACAGTCCCTGGAAGGATGCTCAGATTTTCCCTCACGGACCCTCTCTTACAGCAGGCTCTGCAAAACAGAGGTTCGTGTGATTTCTCTGCATCGGGTGTGTGACTGCAGAAATCAGACCACTGGAGGTTCTTATGTGGTTCTATTGCCCCCATCTATACCCTTCCTCTGCTGCAATAGCATGGGTTAGGTTCTTAGGAATAGATCCCAAAAACCAGGCTACAACCTGCTGGCCAAGCCAAAAAACTCTTTAAAAAGCCTAGACTATGGCAAAACAGACATTGGGACTTTTCAGGTGCTACAAATTAATATGCAATTTGTACAATGACATATTTCATAAAAAAATATTTTTACAATTATAACATAACCATTAATAATAAAGTACTGTATTATCGTCACGTGTTCTATGTTTAATATGCCACAGCAACCTAATGGGGCCCCCTTCTACCCCCAGGCTCCATAGCAGCCACTTGGGCTGCTGTGGCTATAGTTACGCCACTGCATTTGGACATAAAGTATCTATGCTGACATGAGGTTTTTTGGCAGTGGTCCTTCTACTCTCTGTCTCCTTACGTGTCATCATTGTTAATGTCTCTTACCACTTTTCTCGAGGATTGAGTCCCCTGTGGCGTATTGTCTAGATCCCCTCCCAGCATACTCCTGAGTCCACCATTTGGAGCCTTTTCCTTTGCAGTGCAACAGTTGCAAACCAATGATGTATTCATCAAATAACTGTATTCAACTCCTGAAAAGGCATTGTTAATGACTGAAAACGCATGGAGGATTCCCCCCGTATACCTCCACCTGCTGCACGAAATCTGCGATGCATGGCTCTTTGCCAATGATAAACCTATAGTGTATTGCATAATAAGTACACAATACAGGACTGGCTCATTTTATGCAGATGGTGTTGTAGTTGTTGCATGGGGGGACTAATTACACAGAGGTAACTAATGGTGATCATGACAGCTGATCATATGATTCCATGCATATAATTGTATTGAGTGTAATTGTATTGAATATTTTTGTTTTTATGTAGTACTCTTTGTACTAAAGAGTACTAGTCGCATTTCCCACCTACAGCCCTATTTACTCTAATACCTGGTTGCAGTCCTTGGGCGGAGGTGCTTGAATATCATCAGTGATTGAATAGAATTACAGATTCTTTTGCAGGTACAACCATACCCATACATACATTAAAACTGTCTGTTATCTGGAGCTGATTATTTAGAGTTCAGCTTCAATTAAACAGTGCAAGGTGCTCTGAATACTGACTACATGTGATACTGTGTACTCAACCCTGATGGCACTGAGTGGTCATAGGGGGCTTTAGAAGGTCACAGACATGAAATCCATTCTGGCATAACTCAGCCATAGCTTAACTCAGTTATTCATTTTCAGTAACCCAACCTTCGTGACAGATTAGTACTCTCTGCCAGGTTTTAGGTCTTGTGCACTATAAAGTAAATACAAAAGTTCATACAATGTGGATTTATCCTCGTTCCCTCACTTGCTGTCACTTGTATCCTCAGCAAGGAGATCCACCAGCTGGACAATGAGAATATAAGGGACTTCACTATTAAACTATGTCAGGAGCCTGTACACCTTATTCATTTAGACCAGTGGTTCTCAACCTCTCTGGGGCCGGGACCCCTTGGTAACATTTGCCAAGTTACATAGTTACATAGTATTTGGGGTTGAATAAAGACATACGTTCATCAAATCCAACCCATATAGGTCCACACATCATCTCATTCTTAGGGATACTGGTATCTCTGGATATTACGGTCCCTCAAGAAATTGTCCAAACTTTTCTTGAACAAATCTACACTCTTGGCAATATAAATATGGCCCACTTGATTGGACGGGGTCTGCCGGGGTCAGACGGCCGTTGCGTTCCACTGTGGAACACGTCGGCGCTGCGCTCCAGGGTGGAACGCAAGACGCCGAATCTATTACAGAACCCCCCTCCTAAGGGAACCCCTCCGGGGTACCCCAGAAGGGGAGGGTCGGTCGGGGTGCCTACCGTGGAACAATCGCTTGAGGCGTGGTGCATGCACATCCCGTTCATCTTCCCACGAGTCATCGTGCGGACCGTAACCTTTCCACCTTATCAGGTACTGGAGTCTCCCCCTTCTCCTCCTTGAGTCCAGGATCTCCTCAACCTCAAATTCTTCCTCCCCCTGTACGATAACAGGGGGCGAAGGTGGAGGCACCCTATTCGGGAAAGGATTAGGACGGAAAGGTTTGAGGAGGGAAACATGGAAGGTGGGGTGCACTTGCAGTCTATGAGGGAGTACGAGTCTCATAGTATTTGGGTTGATGACTTTTTCGATCTTGAAGGGCCCCAAGAACTGCTTCCCCAATTTCTTGGATGGGATCCCCAATCGCAGGTTCTTGGTCGACAACCAAACGGAGTCCCCTTCTTGATACTGATGCTGATCGTAGTAGAACTTCTGCCTGTTTTGGGCGCACAGGAGGTTCTCTTTCAGAGCCACAAGGGTCTTGCGTAAGGTGGTCATGTAATCCTCACTGGCAGGGACATTTGTGGGAAGGCCTGTTTGAGGGAACATCCTGGGATGAAATCCATAGTTTGAGAAAAATGGGGAGTACAGTGTGGATGCACTTGAGGAGTTATTATAGGAGAACTCAGCAATGGGAAGCAGACGTTCCCAATCGTCCTGGAGGTGAGAGCAATAACATCTCAAGTACTGTTCGAGGCATTGATTCACCCTCTCTGTCTGACCATTGGTCTGAGGGTGATAAGCACTGGACATTCGATGATCAATTTGAAGTATGGTACAAAGAGCTTTCCAAAATTTTGAAATAAACTGCGACCCCCTGTCAGATATAATTTGGGTTGGGATACCATGTAATCTTACAATACTGTTCATGAATGCCTCAGCTGTCTCTCTAGAGGATGGTAGACTTCGCAGAGTTATAAAATGTGCCATCTTGGTCAGAGAATTAATGGCGACCATGATAGTATTGCAAACGTTCGAAGGAGGAAGATCTACTATAAAGTCGAGGGATACCCGTTCCCATGGAGCAGTAGAAATGGGGAGGTTCATCAGGAGGCCGTAGGGCCGTTTCCTCTCAAGTTTGCACATGGAGCATGTCTCACAGGAGGAAACATAATCTTCTATCTCCTTATTCATGTTTGGCCACCAAAAAGAGCGGTGGACGACGTCTCTGGTTTTAGCAATTCCGGGATGACCTGCCATGGGCACGTCATGACACAGTTTGATGACCTGTGTGGTGAGTGTAGGAGGTATGTAGAGCTTGGTGTTCTTGTAGTAGAATCCTTCGTTGTCTTGTTGGAGACCCGAGGGTATCTTCTGTTGATCAGTCTGTAGGACTTCTTTAAGTTGTTGTCCTAACAAAATGGTAGCGAGAACAACCCTTTCTGGTGGAATGACCCAGGATGGTGTTGAGGATGCGTTGCACGGGTCCGCCAATCGTGAAAGGGCGTCAGCCTTCCCGTTCTTTGCCCCGGGTCTATAGGTAACATGGAAATCAAAGCAGTCAAAGAAAAAACTCCACCTCACCTGACGGGCTGACAGAGTCTTACTGGTTTTGAGGTACTGAAGATTTCGGTGGTCAGTATAGATGGTAATGGGGTGTTTAGATCCCTCCAGTAGATGTCTCCAGTTTTCTAGGGAACACTTGATCGCCAATAGTTCTTTCTCCCCTATTGGATAGTTGATTTCAGCTTGATTGAGGGTTCGGGAATAGAACCCTACTGGATGCATGGGTGTTGAAAACGAAGATCGTTGAGAGAGTACAGCTCCTATCTCGACTTGGGATGCATCGACCTCCAACACATAGTGATTCTCTGGATCTAGAAGAATCAAAATTGGAGCTGTAGTGAATAGGGTCTTGAGCGAGTTGAAAGCCTCTTGGGCTTCCTTTGTCCATCGAAACCGGACGTTAGAGCTAGTCAGGTAGGTCAACGGTTTTGTGGTGTGAGAGTAGTTTCTGATGAATTTCCTATAGAAATTAGAGAATCCAAGGAAACGCTGTAATGCCTTCCTGGAATCTGGGGTCGGCCAGTTTTGGATACAGTCAATCTTGGATTGGTCCATTTGAATTCCTTTCGGGGATATGATGTATCCCAGGAAGGGGAGAGAATCAGTCTCGAATACACATTTCTCCAACTTCACATATAAACTATGGGCCCTCAGCCTTGATAGTACCCAGCGAACGTGTTTGCGGTGGTCTTGCAGGTTGTCCGAATAAACCAGTATATCGTCGAGGTAGATGATGATGCAAACGTCAAGCAGGTCTCTAAAAATATCGTTTATGAAATTTTGAAAAGTGGCTGGGGCATTGCACAAACCGAAAGGCATTACTGCATACTCAAAAAGACCATATCGTGTGCGAAAAGAGGTCTTCCATTCGTCACCACTCATGATCCGGATTAAGTCGTAAGCACCCCGGAGGTCCAGTTTTGTGTATACAGGTGAAGTCTGAAGCCTTTCTATCAATTCCGAAATCAAGGGTAACGGATATTCGTTCTTTACAGTGACCTTGTTAAGGGCCCTGTAGTCAATGATGGGACGTAAACTTGTGTCTTTGTTTCTCGCGAAAAACATTCCCGCACCCGCTGGGGAGGTGGATGGTCTAATGAAACCTTTTTTTAAATTTTCCTCCAGGTATTGTTTTAGATGATCTAGTTCGGGTTGTGCCAGGGGGTAAATTCTTCCCGTCATATGGCACTGCCCGGCAGTAGATCTATGGGACAGTCATATGACCTGTGGGGCGGAAGCGTCTCCGCCTTCTTTTCACTAAAGACGTCTTTGAAGTCTTGGTAGTGATGAGGAACCTGGTTTACATCTGCGTGCATAATAGAGATGCTAGGATAGCAAGTCTGTCTGCAGTATCTTGAATCAAGAGCCACCCTACCCGCTCCCCATAGGAGAGTTGGTTGGGGGAGCTTGAGCCAAGGCAATCCCAGAATTATGGGGAAGAGAGGTGAGGGTATGATATCAAACGAGAGAAACTCAATGTGGTTGTTTTCACAAGTCACAAGAAGTGGCTGGGTTTGTTCACTAACAGGGCCTGAGGCTGAGGTGGTGCCGTCAATAAAACTCACAGAGATTGGTGAATGCTTTTTAACGCAGGGTATTTTATTTTGCTCCGTAAGATGCACATCAATAAAGTTCCCACAGGCTCCCGTGTCCAACGGTAATTCTGACGTGGTCCCACTGTAAAGTGAGAGAAGTGTAGATATAACCAGTGGTGCGGTGGGGGGTGTTTCCTATCCTACAAAGGTTAAGCATCTTACCTTCCGACTTTTTCTTAATTGCTGGACAGCCTTCTACCATGTGATCGGTAGCTGCA
Source organism: Nanorana parkeri (assembly GCF_000935625.1). Classification (NCBI taxonomy): domain Eukaryota; kingdom Metazoa; phylum Chordata; class Amphibia; order Anura; family Dicroglossidae; genus Nanorana; species Nanorana parkeri. Next base: position 22,732 of record NW_017307301.1, read on the forward strand.
CAATATAGGCAGAGGTTCAAAGCACGTCTCCGGGATTTCTCTCTTTCATTTAAAGGACCCCGTACTGCTCCAATCTCCATGCGTTCTTCCGCAGGGGTAGGAATGGAATGGTGAGGAAGGGGGGTGTACCCCAAAACCCGTTCTGCTCTGCGTTCTCGCAGACGTCGGTCAATGACGGTGGCCCGTTGAATTAATTCATCCAACGTAAAAGGCATCTCTCCTCTGGCCAACTCGTCCTTTAGGGCGTCGGAGAGACCGAGACGGAATTGGTTTCGAAGACTAATGTCATTCCACTCGGTCTCCCTAGCCCACCTTTTGTATTCAGCAATGAAATCTTCCACAGGTCTGCTTCCCTGTTTTAGATTTCTAATAGCAGTTTCAGCTGTTAACTGCTTGCTGTGATCCTCATATAATAGTGACATAGTCTCCAGAAATTGTGGAAAATAATCCAGCACTGGATCCTCCTTTTCTAAGTAAGTATTTGCCCATGCTCTGGGCTCTCCCCTGAGATAGGATATCATAGTGAGCACTTTTACCCTGTCAGTGGGGTAGGTCCGTGGCTTTAGCTCAAACATTAGTTTGCATGCATTCAAGAAATCCCTGAACTGCTTGCGGTCACCAGAGAAAAGTTCCGGGGGACTGACCTTAGGTTCAGGTCCGTCTCTTGGATTGACCGGCACCTGAGTGACGAGGGCCCGTAATGTCTGATTTTCAAGTTGGAGATCTTGAACTTCCTCGGTGAGGGTATTGACCCTCTGAGATAGTGTTACCATGTGACCCGCGATCTCTGCTGGATCCATTTGGGTTCCACTAATCTGTAATGCGCCTAATTGCTCTGTCAGGATCTCAACTGCAGAGTCGGGTAGCATCAACTGGAGCACGTCTCCTAGTTGATTGAATTTTGTAATGGGTGAAATCAGTCGGAGCTTCAGCGCCACTTTCAATCATAAAACGGAGAGTTTTGAAGCTACCAGCATCATTTATCACCGGTTTTAAACTGAAAGTGTATTTAGTACGGAAGTGTTCCTTGAGATCATACAATTGTGAATGATAACGGTAGTAATGCAGCACACGTCACATGAAGTAGTACATGGGATACCTGTATGTGGTTGATAGCAGTATATGAGAGCACTTAATACAGCAGTTATAGGTACATCTGCATTATGAGCAAAGTATACACAGCAGTTGATGGCAAGCAGTCTTTTCCTAATAGCAGTAATATGGCAATTAGTACATGCAGCTGGTAACCTAATGGTAGCAGTCTCTAATGTCAGAGCACACTGACAAGGGGTACTTGCGGTATTTTGAAGAAAAGAACCCTCCACGGGTAGTCCAGAGTACAAGGCTGTAGGGGAGAGGTTCCCTCCGTCTGCTGGTAGTATCTAGGTTCGTCACAGAAGAGCTAGCAGGGCGCACACTCGTTTAGTGGAACGCCGCTGCTATGCTCTTCCCCTGTATAAATAGGGCCCGCTTGATTGGACGGGGTCTGCCGGCGTCAGACGGCCGTTGTGTTCCACTGTGGAACGCAAGCCGCGCGTCTCACTATGGAACACGTCGGCGCTGCGCTCCAGGGTGGAACGCAAGACGCCGAATCTATTACAATCTACCGGCTTCCCTCCATCCATATCTCTGCTTACCCCCTCATAAAAAGTTAGCAAGTTAGTCAGGCAGGAACGGTCTTTCCTGAACCCATGCTGATTGTCATTAACTATGCCCTTATCCTTAACAAATTTTACCAAATAGTCCTTAATTATACCTTCTAACAGTTTACAAACTACTGATGTTAGACTGACCGGCCTATAGTTCCCTGGTTGGCATCTAGCCCCCTTTTTGAATATTGGAACTACCGTAGCCCTCCGCCAATCACATGGTACCCTACCAGTCACTAAGGATTCCTTAAAAATTAGGAATAATGGTCTTGTTATAACCTGGCTTAATTCCTTAAGTACCTTGGGGTGAAGGTTATCTGGTCCAACTGCTTTATTTGCATTGAGCATTTTAAGTCTATGTTCTATTCCGTCAACCATTGTGGTATATTATCGGTTGAACTATGTGTTTTATCACATACGTCGTATGTGATACTGTGAGTGTATACTGAGGAGAAAAAATTGTTCAGCGCCTCGGCCCTCTCCTTGTCACTTGTGAGTAACTTCCCGTTTTCGTCCTTTATTGGGCCTATCTGCTCCTTTCTTACCTTTTTACCTTACTTTCTACTTGCTTTTTGAAGCTGAAATACCCTTCCTAGAACAACAACAGCAGACTCCTGACATTACCTGCGTAGAGAGTAGAAAGCACAATCTTTTTGGTAGCTGCACTGTGGATATAACCGAGTTATGAATGCCCAGGGCCGGATTTACTCTCCCTGCTGCTCCAAGACCAGGTTCCGCAATGCGCCCTCCTCTCCGCTAACCCCCCCAACCCCCGATCAATGGAGAATGGCAACCAGATGGCAGGGTGGCAGGGTTAGTTTTTTTTTTTTATTGTTTCTTTATTTTATTTTTTACTTTATCACTTTTTTATTTTTATTTATTTTTTTACTTTTTAAAATTTGTATTTATCTTAT
>NW_017307301.1:25418-50040 GCF_000935625.1 Nanorana parkeri
CGTTTACTTTTTCATTTTTAATAATATTTTTATCTTATTATTGTTTATTTTTTATAATTTTCTTATTTTTTAATAATTTGTTTCTTATTATTTCTTACTTTTTAATCGCATTTTTATTTTTTTTATTTAATTATTTCCTTTTTTTAAAATTTGTATTTCTTTAATAATTTTTGTATCTATTTTTTTTCCACTTAACTTTATTGCTATCACACAGAGCTAACAAGCCCCTAAGCCCTCTGCTGCAGTTAATCACTAGATGGGGACCTGATGGAGAACTGCAGGCCCCCCTCTGCTGATTGACAGCAGCAGTGGGCGGGTGCAATAGCTAGTTTGCTATTGGCTATTGCAAAGTGAAATAACCAATAGGAATCTAGCTATGCATTCCTATGGTGGTTATTTTTTTTTCTGACTGACTGCGGGCAGAGCAGAGAAAGGTTTACTCTGCTCCATCGAGCAGAGTAAACCTTTCCGGGAGAACGTTTTTTGTTTTTTTTTCTGACGGCGGGTCGATGTCAGAAAAAAAAAGAGCAGAGAAAGCGCTTTTCTCCTGGGTGGCCGGGAGCCGCTAGGAAAATTGTCATTCGACCCCCGACGGGGTCGCGACCCCCAGGTTGAGAACCGCTGATTTAGACTGTATCTGTTTCCATAATGCAGGGTATAAGTTATGCCCAAAGAGCATCCATTATTACTCTTGTGTATACTGGGAGACAAAGTCACATGTCTAGTTCACCCCTCCCACACCCAAAAATCTCAAACCAAAAGACTCAATCAATACGACAGAATGACATATTTAAATCAGACACAGAGAAGGCAAAACATTTCTACAGATCACATTTATTTCAGGATTTTATCATCAATAAACATATATTAGTATTATCTATATATTCTTTAAATATATATAAAAGAAAAATAAATCAGGTTTGGAAAAGACCTAAAAAATTATAATTTATATTCATTTATAACCTTCTAAGCTTCAACGAGCTAACATAACGGTATGATGCAATATGTATCAAATGGAAGCTACAAACTTTCTTCTAGTTTCAAAAGAAACAAAAATGTCTTAGAGTCAATAGATACTGTAAAACAAAGGTCTAAAACTCATTTCAGGTTGAGTCACTCCCACATATGTGGCGCCCTTGCACACAAATGTATTTTTTGTTCGTGTTAAATGAAGTAAAGTCCATTATAATACATACACCGGAAAATATGCGGTATTTTTAAGTTCTCTGTTCTGGAGTATCGTTGAAAGATGCTCAGATAAAGAGTACTGGTGCCTTTTATTAAGACAATCAACACACATCACATGGTGACTATTAACTATTTTTTAGTGAGGAAAAAATGTTTCCTGGTAACAGATAATTTAAAAAAAACTAACTTATGGGTTCTTATGTTATGAGCAGAGTGCACTTCTGGTATCTAAACATGAATGTATCAGTTTGCAGTCCATTAATAGTTTAAAAGAAATTAGATGAGTTGGGGTTTTCAAACACCATTGTCTTATTTCTACCAGTAGGTCTGGGAGTCATGCCTGTGGCTGTGAGAATCTTGCAATGCCTCATGGGAACTGTAGTTTCACCACAGCTGGAGGGCCGGAGGTTCCCCACCCCTGCAGTAGGTGATGAGACAAAGAGCAGCTTCTCAACTCAACACTAGTGTGAAAACGGGCTCTGGTGACGTTTGATGAAGGTCAGAACTACAGGTGAACTGCTGAGTATCAACTGTCAATGCCACATCATTATGGTTGTGGTGATATTACTAAAGATACAGGGGGAATGAACATTAAGGCACAAGGACTGATTTGAAGATATGCCCACCAAGATACCCACACAGACACAGAAAACATAGTTCTGAATACAGCACAAATGAAAAAATAATTCTATGATAAATGTACGTATTTGTTTCACATATAAAAATCTGCAAGAACGAAGTTGATGTTCATCATAACAACTAATCACATGCCTTGTTTATTTCCTACTTTAACTAGGATATAGACAACAAGAACATGCTTGACCATCAAGAGCTACACCTCGACTTTTCCACTCAAAGTAATTTGGGGCCCAATGTGAGTCTCAGCAAAATAGGAAGTCATTCGTCATGCAAACAACATGCACAATCGGGATACAAAAAATGATGCCCCGCCCTTGATGTTATACAAACCCGCCCACCGTATTTAACCAGTGCCATGTCTGCTACAGTGTAACAGACATAAGAATCTGGAGAATGGTTGTGAGGCTGGTTTTCTATTTTATGTTATGCTTAGTGCTCATTATATGCACTGATACATACAATAACTACATTTAATCCAAAAGCATACTCCTATAAGAAGATTGTATCTCGCTGAATTCTGATTCAATAAAGTTGCCTTCTCAGCTTCTTGCAGCACTTTTTAAAGTCAGCTTCTTGCAGCTCTTTTTAAAGTCAGCTTCTTGCAGCTCTTCTTAAGCTTCTTCAGTCTCCTTAGTTTACTTTTCTGGGTTCTTTGATCCCTACAAGAGTTAAACAGAAAATGCGATGTTAATAGACATCATCAATAAGGGTTAGTTGTCCTTTATTTTTTCTAAAATATTATAGTCCTATTCTCTCATTTCTTAAAGCGGCATTGCTGAACTAACAAAATACAGTGGAGCTTGTTCAGGGATCCTTTGTAATATTTGCTCATATGTCATGTGGCTTTCTGTTATCTAGTATTCACCAAATCCCAACCTTGCCATATACTGCTCAACTTTAGCTGTCTCAGCCTAAATTTGAGCTCTCGGTGGCTGTGCCAGCACCAATCCATTCAACAGAAGTCGATTATTAAATTTACTTTTGTTGCAAGAGACGGGCCCAAAATTGTTTACTAAACAGTGACTACAGTCAATCAGCTACAGTTACAGCCAGTGCCAGCTGTAAGACTAAATAGCCCTACAAGGGTGATATCCCATCTACGCACTATGCTTGAATGGGGAAATCAGGCATTTTGTTTCTCGTTCAGCCCTCCATGTAAAGCTAAGCGTATGGACAGCCTCAGTAATGTGGGAATGTTGGCAAACCTAACCAGTATGAATTTTTTAACGTCTCCTTTAAAGAAAGAATCTAGTGCATGAAATGTACAAATAAGGAAGTAGCTGATTAATATTTAACTTTGTTTACATTGCGTGTAGACTTTAGTCCTGACTCGAGTATTAATATGATACTGGGATTGTAACAACAATTTCAAGATGAAAATGACAGTAGTTGAAACCATCCATATCACGTTTTATACAGTTGTCAAACTAGCTTGACTGTAATGTTTACTGTGTGTAGCTATAGAGCAGATGATCTGTATTTGTTGAATTCTGTTAAAATACTGCTATGTTGCCCATTTTCCCTTATGCATTCTATCCTGCGAGTATACCTGAACACGTAATGAAGATTTATGGATATAAGCATATCTTAACCCAATAACAAGCATTTGATGTATTGCGGCTTAATAGTTGTTAGTTAGTGACTCTAAACTCAGGAGTAAATCTTAATACATTCAAGTACCTTAAAGGACAAGTTCACCTTTTGCAAAAATTAAAGAAATGCATAATTCATAATATATATAAAAATATGCATTTCTTTAATGTTTGCATTCAAGCCTGGAAAGCATTGCAATTGTGATCACTCAATCAGGGCTGCAAAGCACAGGCTTCTGCACATTCTCTCCCAGGCAAAGCTCCTACTGAGGTATGGAGTTTCAGTTAGGAGAGATGGGGGCTGCAAAGCTCAGGCTTCTGCACATTCTATCCCAGGCAGAGCTCATACTGAGGTACTATACTTCAAACTGCATTAAATCACCTCATGCAGCGTCCAGCCATCCTCCCTCTGGTTAAATGCGGTAGAGCTGCCCATATTCCCGCATCTACCTAGAACGAGGACGGCTGGACGCCGTATGAGGTGATTTAATGCAGTTTGAAGTCCAGCCATCCTTCCCGCCCATCTCTTCTAACTAAAACTCCATACCTCAGTACGAGCTTTGCCTGGGAGAGAATGTGCAGAAGCCTGAGCTTTGCAGCCCTGATCGAGTGATCACAATTGCAATGCTTTCCAGGCTTGAATGCAAATATTAAAGAAATGCATATTTTTATATATATTATTAATGATGCATTTCTTTAATTTTTGTAAAAGGTTAACTTATCCTTTAACTATTAACAAAAATGTATCTTATTTGGGTATCACTCAGCTGTAGATCCTCAAATCATCTCTGAATTGGTGCTGACGCTGTCCTTCCTTCTGGAGGGTGGCTACTTTTGTTCCCCATGGTCCTTGTGTGTGTTGTAAAGTAGCCACCGCTCCAAGCTCACTATCATGATGGACTACAATCTCGTGTTAAGTTTACTAATTTGTATTGAGATTGTAGTCCATCACGGGAGTGAGCTTGGAGAGGTGACTACTTTACAACACACACACAGGGACCATGGGGAACAAAAGTAGCCACGCACATCAGCTCAGCGGATGATAATGCCTTTCCCTGAGATCTCAGATTTCCCAGCAATGCACTGCTGATGTAACTTTCCCAGGATGCAACACTTGGGCACATTACATCACTAATGCCCAAGAGGATCAGGAAGTGGAACAACCAATTGTAAGTAAAGAAAAATATGTTTGTTTAACAAATTAATGTAAGATGATTTCATATCAGCATGCAGAGCTGCATGTTGATGTGATTTTTAGTGAAAGGCGGTAAAGGTCCGCTTTAACATTTAGCATCACGAATACTTGGAATTCTTACAATCTGTCCAGTTGTTTTTCTAAAATGTCTTACCCTTGTAGCAAACAAATGAACCTGCCACAATCTAAACAGGACCATCTCATTAGCTATTAGGAGGATTTGGTTCTGTGCCACATTGGGAGCCACATGACTATATATTATATAAACTTGTAAATATCACCATCCCCAACCCTTTTGTTCTCATTGTGTATTTATTGAACTTACAAAGCTTCCATACGTTCCTGGACCCAATTCTGTCTGGGATCTGCACATACTATGTCTGTAACACTAGTGCATGGACCTTTACGGACTTCAAAACTGAAAGAGAACATGAAGAAACTTGTCAACAAACGCACCCACAAATGTACTTACTTCCATTGTACTTATCAACTGATATGTTTGTCTTTATGGTGATTGTTTGTTCAGTGGCAACCGTTGATATTGGTTTCACTTTTCTTATTTGGAATAAAAGGTTGATATCTAACCAGAACCACATGTCAAATATCTACCCCCAACTGCTTCTATTGCATTCTCTTCCCTCTAATGAAGATAATGTTATGGTTTCACAGTTCCTGCTAACTAAAGAAAGAGAAGGTTCATCTTGCAAAGTGAATTTTCTGTCAGCTTAGCAAATAAAGTGACGTTGTGCTCACTTTGATACCAAATCATGGGCCATGGAAGGTATAAAAAATGTTTTTGCTTGGACATGACTGGATAAAAGCATTCCACCCTAAATGGACATTCAATTTAGTATATCAACTCCACTGAATAAAATATATCCAGGTCATTTTTATAAATGTAATGTAAATGTTAAAAGTGGGATCTAAATGGAAGGTTTTTCCTACTGCACACTGCCAGCAGATTCCTGGACTCTGCAGGTTAATAATAAGGGTGCATTTACGTAATGTGTGTTGGATGTGTCTCAATGCAAATGCGGTCACCTGCATTGGCATAGTACATGCGTTGCGTTGTATTATATCAATGTTTTTCAATGTAATTTTTACACTAAGCTTATAAGGTATTGGTTCTGCCTTGTGCTGATGTCCAATGTGTTGTATTGACGCACGTTATACGCAATAAGTAATACATGCATAAACATGTTCATAAAAGAAAAGAAAAAATGTGCATTTATTGTCTTTTGCATTGGAGCCAGTAAAGCATTGTAACCGTGATCAGTGGATCGCTGGTGCAATGCTTTGCATATCTCAGACTGTTGGAGACTTGAGCAGTTGCGTTTGGTACTTACACTATAGCGTCAATATCACAGACTTCTGTGGATTTCTGTTTGTAGTAGCTGTCGATCATTTTAAAATCAACCTTCTTTTTGCTGTATTTTACACAGCAATTATAGCTCCCGAAAGCTGAAAATAACAACACATAAATGTATTTTAATATACTTGAGAGAAGAAGGAAACATGGAACTCTAAAATGGGGATTTTATAGTATGATGTAGGCAAGTTAAATTGTGCACATGGTAATAGTCAGATATCAGTAGAAGGATTTTAAAACTGGTTAAATGGTTTGAGAATGAGCATCATATTACTATACTGTCTTTATATGTAGCACGCAGGTTCCATAGAAGATGGTTCAGTGTGGATATTCATTGATCTAACAGTGTAATGGATCTTAAATTAGGATAAAGGGGACTTCCAACCTCAGATTATTTATCTACAGGGTTATTCACAAAAGGGTGAAGAGTTTGGAGAAGGCAGGAGAAGTGAACAATCTAGCCCAAAATAGCTGATCTAGAAAGTGATCTGAATTGGAGAATGTTATTTTGTCCTAGATTGTTCACTTCTCCTGCCTTCTCCAAACTCTTCCCCCTTTAGTGAATAACCCTGTTATAGTCTTGCATTGAATCCTTCAGGTTTCCCAAATATATCAACTTTTTTTTACTTTAGGTGACTTGTCCTTTTTTCTTTTGCCCAGGGATGGAATTAAGCTCATAGTTTTTACATATAAAACTGTCTGTATACTCCCCTAAACAGGAAAGAATGATTGATTCCCCCTTTCACGCTAAACAGCATAGACTAGGAAATCCCCTCCACTGTGATATTGTTTTCTAACAGCGATGGTAGTGCTGCTGTCAGAATACTGGGACTAATGCTGATTGGATGCAGTCACTGTTTGTGTAAGAATTTTTGGACCTCCTCATTCAACAAAAGTCAATTGAAAAACGGAGTCAAATGGAGAGGTGCCAACTGGGCCACATAATGCAGGTCTGAACCAAAATTTGAGCATTGTAAGGCTCATTCTGAATTGAGAAAGCTGGTCGGAGGACCAGCGGAACGTCTTCAAGAAAAATGCAGTAAGTCCAGTTGCCTTGATTTACTTTTTACAGATATTGTAAGGCTAGATTTACTCTGCCATGTCCGAGGAGGAGGTCTGGGTGCATTCTGTCAGAGGACAGGGAAATTATACTCCTCTTGGGAAGTTTATATTCACGTTCACCAGGAAGATCCACTTCCCGAAAACCCCTATATATTTGGTATGCATTGAAGAAAGATATGTTGCTAAATAAGAGATGAATACAGAATAGATCTGAAAGTTGGAAAGACAAACACATTTTGTACTAAGAATGTCATTCTCCAATAATGAAGTTTAAGTGTAAACAATGTCTTACCTTGTGAAACACCAAGGACCATCATAAGAAAAGCAAAGGACACAGATAGGTTCCTGCTTGTAGCCATTGTTTTTGATGAAGAGAGACTTTTAGCAGATGCATTGCCTTGTGTCTCATATTTATACAAAATTCACGGTCACTCCTACTGCTTCTGTGACAGGATGGAAATTCCTCCCATGTGTGATGAGTTAATGTTCTACAATCCATTTGTATTGTCCTTGCAAGATTGCTGAGCTGGACTTTCCCAGGCTGGTTCAACAAGGTTTTGGAGCATGCATGAAGCAATAATGATCATGTGACCTGCATATTTTGATGGTTATGAGGTGACAGGATTTTTCTTATCTAGAGTGTCAGTCATCAGTAGTTCTAATAACAATTATCATGGTAAAGGAAATAAGCACACCACATTAAAAAAAAACAGCTTAAAAGATAAGTGCAGTCTGTAAAATGTTCATTTATATAAAAAAGTGTCATCCATTATTTGTGTACACTCAGCTTCCCTCCTGTACTAACTCTGTAGGGTCATTTATTAAGGCAAATACCTTGTTCACTTTGCAGGGGAATTGTCCCTTAGCTTGGTGAATGTGGTGACATTTTACTTTGTAAAGAATACAGAATCACATGATGGAAAAAAAAACAAAAAAAAACCTGTATTTTTGCTTGTACATGATTGGGTGATGGAAGTCAGCAGAGCCTCACTTCATTCAATACACAAAGGAACTCTACGCTACACCGTCAGCGTGTAAATTCCCTTTGCCTCGACTGATGGATTTGTCAGTTATATCCCCTTTATCAAAGTGACACTAAACTCAGGAGTTAAACCCTAAAAATCCAGGTACCTTAACTATTAACAAAAATGTATCTTATTTGGGTATCACTCGGCTATAGATTCTCAAATCATCTCTGAATTGGTGCTGACACTGTCCTTCCTTCTGGAGGGTGGCTACTTTTGTTCCCCATGGTCCCTGTGTGTGTTGTAAAGTAGCCACCACTCCAAGCTCGCTCCTGTGATGAACTACAATCTTTTTTGGGACACTACTGGGGCAAGCCAGGATGTGTGTTAGATTGTAAGCTGTCACAGGCGGGACCCTTCTAACCCACTTGTATTGAATTGTATTGCAACCATACTGTCTCTCTCGATCTTTCAAAGCACTGCACAAACTGTTGGTGCTATATAAATTCTGGATAATAAAAATAATGTATTGCACATACCAGACAAAGATCATGCTGGGAGGGAACACACTACAGAGGTGTATACATGTTCGTGGTGTGTTTATAAGGTTAGTAAATAAACCCCTTGGTATCCCTATTCCACTATTTTTATAGAGCTTGAATTCTACAGTGTCATTATTGACCTCATCTGTTGGGTATTCATGCCAGGTAAGAATAATATTATGTCATAAAAAAAACAATATCATAAAAAAACATCTAGTAGAGCTAAATGCTGAGGTTTGCTAACATATATATTCTGCAGTGAAAACAGTGGGCTCCGTGCTGTTTGTTGTTTACTGAAAGTAAAGCAGAGCATTTTGCTTCCATGGGATAAGAGATAAAGTTGGTAGAATGATGTCCTAGTTCATAGTCCATTTATTAGAGTTCTCTAATACAGTTCTAGATTTGTGCAATTCAGTTAACTTCTCTATGAAAAATATAGTTAAGAATATAGTTTTAATGGTGCAATTAACATCTGGTTGTAGTAAATCTTGTTTTTGCCCTTGTAGTAAGCAACGCAAAGAGACAGTAAAGCTATAAAGATACGTGTGAAAAAGAATATTGCTTTACAACAGTCATAATACAAATTGTGTTCATAGATTGCAAAGTAGAATTCTCCATTCCTCTACACAAGAGTGGCACGTACTGTTAGCTTAGTGTATAACTCTGTACAGTACAAATTTGTCGACTTTATTACTTTGTCAAGTACAATAACCTGAACCCATCAATAATCTGACTTTAGCAGACATTGAACTAAAAGTATAGATGGTCATCCTAGGGATTCAGTATCATTTTAATTTAACTAGGCAGAATAAATTATTTAGAGATTTGTTTTTAATTTCAGTGGTATGTAACTGTAACACAAACCAGACATCATCATTTCAGCAGGTGGCTTAAATAACTTCTGTAAAAAGCTTTTGTAATGTGTTTCGAAACATGTAGAAAGTGTATACATTCCCTTAAGTACCGCAGGTGGAAGCCAGGTATAAGGTATGTATTATTTGAAAGTTTTCTCCACAGGTGTTTTTTTACCTAGAGGGCACATTTTTCTTTCATGGAGGGGTGTGGTCTAACAAGGAAGTGGCTTTGTAGATTGAGGAAATGTCCACCTTAACTCTCTCCTCTTGGCTTTCTCACAGGTAGTCCAGGACCCTATCTATGATACACTAATATGTCAGTGTCACAAGCAAGTTTTGTAGATTGATCTCATATACATTCTTGTTGGTTAAGTAGATAAACAGGTTAAGGGAGATTTAATACCTGCGCTCTTTGTTTCAGCAATGTCTCTTTACTTTTTCACAGTAAGCAGTGGTGGTAATTGAGTAGCATGCCCCTGCCCCTCTTGTACCAGTCAATGAGGACTCTGATTGCAATAATGAACCAATAGAGAGGCATAGGAGGAATGAGGGGGAGGTACAAAGCACCCAATTTCCAGTTCAAGATAATATTTGCGTATTAGAGTATCCTTGGTTTTAGGGCTGTTGTGGTGCTTGCCCTAGAGGAAAACAGAGTATATATAAGGACACCTCTGAGAACTGCCTAGCATTTTGATGCCGGTCTAGAGAGGTACATCTAGGTATGCTTTGGTGAGGATATATTATGCACAAACGCACACAGTATGAGCTTCACTGAAAATTTTTTTTAAACTTTTCAGTAAGATAACATTACTCCAGTGAGTTGTGAAGCCAGTTCCTGGCTGGAGGAACCCAAGCCAAAGCTTTTCAAGGGCATTGAACCGAAGCTCCCAGCTTGCCCAGCCCAGCCACTGCCACTAACCTGCTGTCATCACACCACCACACACTCCTGCCCCAAACTGGCTGATACAATGAGTTCTCCAGGTCTGGGCTACCCACCAATCACAGGAATGACTAGACTCCATAATTCTGCTTGAACATAAAGTAGTACTAAGGGCTAGGCATTTTTTACCGTAAAAGCATTCTCTGCCTGTCACCTCCGTGGGTCAGGGAAGATATTGCCTTTCATTAAAGTTCCTGGTTGTGGAGGAGGGTACGAAGGGCAGAGGGGTGATAGGCTCCTTCTGCCATCAGTCATACTGTGACTGTGAGAGAGGTGGAGGGAGCAGGGGCATGGCTTGCCACATGCTGTGCGGGTCTGTGGATACACACAGCTAGGCCCGTGTCACAGCTGAGCACGCATATGCATAGGTGTCTCTTTGGCATCTGGCTAGCTGAAGGAGACACCCATAAATAGGCAGGGGGGGGGGGAGTGGTTTTGGGTCCAGCTGGAGGATGAGCAAGAAAAGCACTTTAAAGAAGAACACTGAAATCATGTAAGTGTGAGCCTCCTCATCATAAAAAGAAAAAAAAAACTTTAAAGGTTTAATAACAATTTAACTTCTCTTTACTTATGACAGGATAAAGCAAAACAGTCAATTTTTATTACAGTGTCATGGTCATGGCCAGTCACCTTCACATGTATTCCCATAGGAAGGAGTGTTCTTAATAGATTTTCCAGCTGTAATGACTAAACCTACTTGATGAAGAAACAATAGTATCCCCTCTAAGGGGAGCACATAAAAATGGGTATACTATATTCTACCAGCTGTGGCCCTGTATCTTCCACACAATCTCACCTGAGGTTACCTCTGTTCTCTTCTCTAGTTCTGCTTTCTTCGCCAACAAGCCCAGAGAAGACTGAGAAGGCTTATATACCCACTAGTTAGGAATAAAGGGATCCCTGGAGGAAAACTAGGGAAACTACACCTAAAACACAGTAATAGGGCTATACAACTCTGCTCTTGCTGGGGCATTTTTTCTGCAAACAGATGGCTGCCTAGTGTAACACCCAGGGAAGTACTGGGCTGGGGTGTAGAGAGGCATTTGCCATTGGGGCTAGAACAAATAATATTTGTTGGGCTGGTAGTCCCAAGTGAAGATACCTACCCATTGAGATCTTGATCAGGACCGCAGGTAATGGCAAACACTGGGCATTTTATAGCAATCTGTTTTCTGTTCAGGCTGCTGTATGCACACACCATTTCATAAATACAGGCACTGCAACGTGAAGGTCTGAGATTTACTACAGATGGGTTGGCATCTGCTTGTGCAGGAGGCCACATGCAATGATATTAACTCTATTATCTTTCTCATGAGCAGAATGAGAACATGCCTAGTGTATGCCTATTCCAGGTCAGTTATGCAAAAATTATTGAAGTCAAAGACTGCCAGACTGCTATCATTTTGAGAAGGAGAGAAGGAGGTTTCAGCAATGGCATTCTCCAACTTTCTCCCAGCACAGGCTTACTCCTGCTTGCAACAGACTCTTTTCTCCCAGGATTCTCCTCTAGGGTAGATCTTTACTGACTGTGCCTAGGCACCATAACCTGACTGGAGTTCAGAGGTTGCTTCTTAATTATAAACAGTACGGCTTCCTTAAAAATATACTTTTCCTGTATCTTGTGGCATATTAGACATTTTTTTAAATCAATTAATTTGTAACATTAATGTTAGGTCCTTTTTAGAGAAGGATAGGAAAAGATTTTATGAATATATAAAAAATAAATAGTGCAAAGTATAGGATTTGGTTTTCTATATTATTAACCTTTATTATTACATTTGCAGAATTCAACAAAGAAACTTTGTATTATTTTTATAAAGTAAAAAAATAAGAATGAAGCTACACTTTACACAAACAAAACAAAACAACAACAACAAAAAACATGATCGTTCTTACAAATAAGTACTACAATGATACAATGTAAGCAGAATAGAAAAAAAGTAGGATTCTGTAGCTTATCGTACACATAAAAATGAACGTGTTCACTTATTAAGCTTGGTTGGCAAGAACATTACTGTTTTTCTTTGGTTGCTCTTCTCTCATTGTGGTTTTCCGCCTACAAATAAATATGTATCTTATTAGTAAAGACACACATAAAGGTAGCATCTTACATTTGGATTTACTAAACATAAGCAATTTATATGTATAACATGTAAAAGACCATTAAAACAGATGTGTTATTCTGGGCCTTAGAACGTTTTGTGCACTGGAAGAGCTACAGGTGAAAGCTAGTAGGGGTATTTGGTTAATGACCCTAATTGGGCTAATTAGGAAAGAAGGACCCTTTCACAAGTATGTGTTTCAATATAGCTGCATTGGTCAAATGTGTAAATTGGTAATAAAAATGTGATGTGAGCACACAGTAGTTACATAAGGGGAGTTTAGTTATGGTTGTTCCCAATGATCTCATGGTTCCTTACGGTACTGGCAGGGCAACCTCCCCCCCCCCCCGTAGCTACTCCCTATGTTCATAAGGGCACAATTGTTTCAACTACAGATGAGGTTCAGGTTTGCCACTACCATGGGTTTGAGGCTAATCCCAGGTTCGAGCATCACAAATTTACGTGCAGATTCACCTGCGGCTTTGAGAATGTGTTTTTTTAAACCAACATGCACTGCATGACCTTTGAACTATGGTCAACAGGCCAATAAGGGCCAGCCCCTTTGCTTATAAAAGGTGAGGGGGCAGAGTAGTCAGTGTGTCAGTTTGCAGAGCACATTTTTGAAGTAGGATGAAGGACAACGTGATCCTAGGAACTGATTTTAGATAATTCAGGATACCCAATCACAGGCCAAACGTTACCAGTATACATCAATTGACAAGTGACAATTGAGCTGCAAATGTATTTTCTTATTTCTATGGTCACACAAAGGGATCATCCAATCTCCTGGCAAATCTCTTTATGAATAGCCAACAACTATTCTCTTTTCATTGGAGTAAAAGGAATGAAACTGGAACAACATGGGCCAGTTGAATAAGTGACAACATTGTATTGGGTCTTTGCAATGTTGTGATGCAATTGAAGATGACCAGATGTCTAACAGCTCAATGTCCTTGGGGAGACACTGGGCTGTCAATGGCAGCTTTGCTGTGCTTAATGAGTAGTACCTTTAATATTTGGTTGGTCAGAAATATTTTATAACGTTTACTTACTTAAGTGCTGACACGAGTTTGTTGACCCATGCCTCTCTAGGATTTGCACACACTCTGAATTTCTTTGTGATCAATCTACAAAAAATATATACATATGTTTAATGTAATGTCAAGAGTTTACAGAAGAGCTCCACTAACCTTCATTTAATCTAGAATGATCTTATAACAAAAGCTCTTTATAGCTTTACAAAAGCAGCAGCTTATGTTATGAAACACCTTGTGCTTTTCAGTGTCTTAAAACCTCAAATAACATATAATGTACATATCCAAAAATTATTATTTACTGCGTGTGGCCCCTATTGCTGCTAAATTGCCTACTTGCTATAAAGCTAGCAAAAAATGTTGCCTAAAGTGACACTAAACTCAGGAGTTAAACCTTAAAAAATGCATTAGGGTACCTTAACTAATTATTAAAATGTATCTTATTTGTGCATCACTCGGCTGTAGATCCTCAAATCATCTCTGAATTGGTGCTGACACTGTCCTTCCTTCCTTTTGTTCTCAATGGTCCCTGTGTGTGTTGTAAAGTAGCCACTGCCCCAAGCTGGCTCCCGTGATAGACTACAATCAGTCAATCAATACACATTTGTAAACTAATCGTGAGATTATAGTCCACAACTCAATAATATTAGACAATTTTTTCACTATACACCAGTGGTCCTGGATAAAAGTTTATCTGACCAAAGGGGCATACAGCAAAGATTTTGAAAGGCTTTACCCAGTGTCCTGAAATGAGGAATAATTATTGGAATATGTGGTGGAATGAGACATATGAATACCTTCTGTTATTAGGAAGGCTTTACTGTGCTACGCACTGATTTGGTTGGAGGACTTTTGATTCCATTAGTCCCTTCTCACCACAAACTGTATACTATCTCGTTGGGTCCCAAGACCTACTCCATAGAGGCCACAGTTTTCATACACTGCACTGATTATGACCAAATAGTCGAAGTCGGCTGTATGGAGTTTGGAATAAGTAATTCTATAATATTTGACTTTATTTTTACTATACACCAGTGGTCCTCGATATGTATCTGATCAAAGGGGCAATGATTTGCATTGCTCCACCAACTGTCCTAAAATGAGGAATGTTCTTATTTTTGGGATATATGATGGAATGAGACATGTGAATAAACATTGCTCTCTGTTTAAAACTCAGTATAAAGCAATATAAATATATACAGTATATGTTGCTGAAAGGGACAAATGAACCACATACATGATAAATAGGCAAAAACACTTACATGACAGCATCAATGTCGCACACCTCGTGTGAGTTCTGGATCATGTGTCCTTTGACAACTTTTCGTGACAATGGCTTTTTGGTGTAGGCATAGCAGCAGTCAAATACTATAGATAAGACAGAGACAAAAGGAAACCCATGATTGCTTTTGCCTATTGCTGAATACTAATATTTAGTAACTTTGCGCTAGGATAAGCCTGAAGCCCCATGCCGCTCTTCTATCTACATCAAATCTGTACTGCGTTAATTTGATAGATATTAGGTAAATGCTTCCTATGTTATTGATTGCCGTGATGCACCTGAAGCGTTCACCTTATTTTTATAATGCAACCATCTTACAAATATTTCTGATTTTTTCTACTCTCCTTAAAATGGACACATACTTATAGATAAACCTTCTTTAACTGTAAACATTGTTAGAAATGCAGGAGACAAATTAAGAGAACATACCTTTGTCTCATATTTTCGGTTTAGAACCCCTCTGTGCCAGTAATGTGAGCAATACTTTGCAACTGATCACATGGTCTTTACTAACAGGCTACCTAAGGGTCTGCCGAAATTCTGACCACCTTCTTTGGCAGAGACCATGTGACTAATGCCTCGGCACTCACACAGACACAGAAAGGTTCAAAACTGGTAAATATAAAAAACAAAGATGATTTGTTCTTTTACTTTTCTTACTATCCCTAATCGTAATTATTGCAGCAAAGGAGTATATGGTTCTTGGTCAACTGCTCTAAATTTGTATTATGTTTTTAATCATCTATCCTGATAACAGATCATTGTTTTTCAGTCTAATGATATAACAAGACGTGTTTAAGGTGCAGTCTGTGAATAAACACTCACCTGCAGCGTGGGTCAGGGTTTGGAGTCCTAGCAACAAGATACACAAAATGCAAAAAGCTGAGCTGGCACGAGACATAATGCACCAATTTTTTTTTCTATGTGTTGTGTAAACTAACGACAATAGTAGTTATATAGTTTGTAAATAGAGCATACCCCTCCCACCGTGCATCAAAGACTAGGGACTCCCCCTATTGCTTTCCTCATTGTGGTCACAGTCACAGAAAACCAACTAAAGTAATATTAAAAGACTTGCATGAACAATTGCTTGAAAATACTACTTTCCATGCATCCAGTTCTGTGGTTATGGAGCAAAATAAATAGATACTGTATGTTTAATTTAGTGATGTGATGGAAAGAACAATTATTGGGTATTAACTTTTGAAATCTAAATCTGGTTTCCTGGCCTCAAAATCATCTGTGGGTGGCCCTGCCAGCACCACCCGGCTGGACAAAAGTTGATTCTCCAATTGACTTTTGTTGGAGGAGCTAGTTGGAAAGTTGTTGGCCGAACAGTGACTGCAACCAGTCAGCTTAGAATACAACTGGCAGCAAGGGAGATTGCTCTTCATTATGCTCTTCAGCATAAATGGGGGAATTGAGGAAATGTTCTCTTTTAGCCCATTCTTGAGGTGTATGGAAAACATTAATCTAGTTCTGATAATTACATAGTGGTGCCGGAATTCTGAAAACTGTTCAGCAACTCTATTTAAATGAAAGGCTTATAAAGGCCAAAACTGAAATTTCACTAGATGGTGGATGCAGGTGTGATCATTGACTCCGAACTCACCTCTCTGCCACAGATTATTATTATTATTATTATTATGCAGGATTTATATAGCGCCAACAGTTTGCGCAGCACTTTACAATATAGGGCAGACATTACAACCACAATACAATTCAAGACAAGATGGTAAGGAGGGCCCTGCCCTTGAGGGCTTACAATCTAAAAGGGAGTGGGAAGTGATACATGAGGAGGAAGCTGTGTGGGGATGAGTTGTTTGAGAACGTGATGGTTGAGTGGTTAGGTTGAGGTGGGATAGGCTTCCCTGAAGAGATGAGTCTTTAGGGATCGCCTAAAGGCAGTCAAGGTGGGCAACAGACGGACAGGTTGGGGTAAAGAATTCCAGAGGATGGGAGAGACTCTAGAGAAGTCCTGGAGGCGAGCATGGGAGGAGTTGACAAGGGAGCTAGAAAGCAGGAGGTCTTGGGATGAGCGGAGCCGACGGTTAGGGTGATACTTTGAGACAAGGTTTGAGATATAGCCGGGGGCAGAGTTGTGGACGGCTTTGTAACTGATTGTTAATATTTTGAATTTTATCCTTTGGGCTATTGGAAGCCAGTGGAGGGATTGGCAGAGGGGGGTTGCAGACACTGAGCGGTTGGTTAGGTGGATGAGTCTAGCAGCTGCATTCATGATAGACTGAAGGGGGGATATCCTATGTAGAGGTAGGCCAATGAGGATGGAGTGGCAATAGTCAAGACGAGAGATAACAAGGGAGTGGATGAGTCATTTTGCAGTTTCTTTGGTGAGGAAGGGGCATATTTTGGAGATGTTACGAAGGTGAAGGCGGCAGGATTTGGATAGTGATTGGATGTGGGGAAGAAAGGTGAGGTCCGAGTCAAGGATGACACCTAGGACCTTGATCCAATCAGTTTCCAAATCCAGCCGCCTTTACCTTCATAACATCTCCAAAATATGCCCCTACCTCACCAATGAAACTATGAAACTATTCATCCACTGACATTGGCCTACCTTTACACAGGCTATGCCCCCCTTCAGTCTATCATAAATGTTGCTTCTAGACTCATCCACCTAACCAATCGCTCAGTGTCTGCATCCCACCCTCTATCAATCCCTCACCTAGGATAAAATTTATTAACAACAAATATTAACAACCACTTACAAAGCCATCCACAGCTCTACCCCCTGGCTATATCTCCAACCTAAACCCACAATATCACTCTAACCACCCTATCCGCTCCTCTCAAGACCTGCTGTTCTCAAGTTCTTTTATCATCTCCTCCCATGATTGTCTCCAGTGCTTCTCTAAAGACTCTCCCATCCTCTTGATCTCCCTACCCCAACCTGTCCTGCTATCGCCTACTCTGTCTGCCTTTGGTCGATAACTGAAGACTCAACTCTTCAGGGAAGCCTATCCTGCCTCAACCTAACCACTGCTTCTCAAACAATTCATCCCCACACATCTACCAACTTTTGTATCACTTACCCCTCCCTTTTAGCTTGTAAGCTCTCTGTCTTGATTTGTGCTGTAACTGTAATGTCTTCCTTATCTTGTAAAGCACTGCACAAACGTTTGTTGCTATATAAATCCTTTATAATAATAATAATAATAATACTACTGGAGAATTAAATTAGCAGGCGGTTTCTCATTTTATGGATTTGGTGAGACTTTTGCCTATAACCTCTTGCCGTCTGCCCGTTAAGAAAAAACGGACGGACGTCAGACTCGCATCTGCGGGTTGCCGTCGCCAGACGGCATTTTTTTCCTGCTGGTGCGCGCCCCCTAGCGCGCGCAAGGGCAGGATAGACCCGCTCGTTACTACAGCCGTTAACGGCTGTTTCACATACAACCGATCAGCGGCTCTATAGCCACCGATCGGTTGTATGGCGTGAATTACGGAGCGCCCCCCCCAATCGCAAGTGCCGCCATCTCCCCGCTCCTGACCCCTCACCTTTAATCCCGAGATCCGCTAGCCCATCTGCGGCACGGGACCGGCTCGGGAGGGCATCAGGAGGAGGGAGGGAGATCAGCTCCTTGCTGTTCTCCCTCTGTAGTGTGAATGCAGAAGTGATGTGTATTACATCACTTCCGCATTCACCTGTCAGTCATCTGGCTCCTAAGGTAATAATAAATGTTTCCTAACAATGTAAAAAAAAACCTTTTTTTTTTTCAAAATAGTCTGTAATTTTTCCTAATTATAGTAAAAAATAAAACCCCCAGTAGTGTTTAAATACCACCAAAAGAAAGCTCTATCTGTCCCCAAAAATGATATAAAATTAATTTCAGTACAGCGTTGCATGACGGAATAAACGTCAGTCAAAGTACTGCAGCGCTGAATACTGAAAAATGGCCTGGCCAGGAAGGGGGTCTAAACACCTGATTTGGAAGTGATTAATAAAATCATTTTCTATGCCTACTCTGTGGAAACAGAAACATACATTCCAGTCACTTGCTCTTTCCTGTGTTAAAAGCATCAATAAACCCCACCCCAAAAAAAAATATATATATTGCAGCTTACCATTCCTAAGGTATGGTGGCTACATTCGTTTTCTTTAGTATACTGTAGTTACACTAACTTTATTGGGTCTCTTGGTCACTATACACCTCCCTGTTCCATAGTATGTATAGTATATGGTTCCATAGCATATATACCAGGGGTATGCAACCTTGTCACTCCAGCTGTGGTGAAACTACAAATTCCATGATGCATTGCAAGATTCTGACAACCACAGGCATGACTTCCAGAGGAAGACGCATGATCGAATTTGTAGAACTGCAGAACCCTATATATAACTTGTATAACTCAGACATGCTAACATTACCTTTTCCTGTGTTTTAAGTGTCACTGTGTTGACTTGACATGTTCCACATACAGCTGATGCTGCCAGGTAAACACCAGACCAAATGTAATTTAGTCCATGCTTCAGACATGCAGAGGATGTTTGACTGGGTTCCTTGCATGTCAAAAACCATTCAGCTCAGTTTTCTAGCTCAACGTTTTTCATCCTTTTTTCAGTTATGAAACTCTG
Organism: Nanorana parkeri; assembly: GCF_000935625.1. NCBI lineage: Eukaryota > Metazoa > Chordata > Amphibia > Anura > Dicroglossidae > Nanorana > Nanorana parkeri. The sequence goes on from NW_017307301.1 coordinate 44,780, forward strand.
TGAAAGTATGCTAAATCTTGAGGCACCCAAGTCTAGAATGTAAAAAATGTTAATATAAAAATGTGGTTCCCCCAAAATCTATACCAGACCCTTATCCTAGATAGGGGTCTGTTATGGATTTTAAGGGGGACCCCACTCAAAAAACAAAAACAACAAAACATGGGTTTCCCCTTTACATCAGTGTCCCCCCCTTCCCATCAGAGTCCCCACTTCCCATCAGGAGCCCCCCTTCACATCAGAGTCCTTAGCCCCCCTTCCACATCAGAAACCTGCCTTATAATCTTACCACAGTGCAGCTGTGGAAGCATGGCAGAAACTTTATTATTTAATTTAACACTTACATAGTTCAGACTAGACTAATATGTACCCAGATCTAAATGAAACATGGATGTTTGCAGTGCTGTTATAAGTGATTTATATATACAATTTCCTTAACTGAAAAATGTTTTACATTGTGTGAAGTGTTTAGACTTGTTCACAAGTCGAGTGATTAGAACGGTGTGGTCTTGTTTCAAGAGCGCACTGTGAGGGTATTTTAGCTGTTTTAAAGACCCATATTTGCTAGAATTGTTTAGGTCAGTCATATTATTAACTTATTATTGTAAGCAGTCCCCAGGCCAGTCTTACAATCATACCATTATTACTAGTATGTTCTGCTCAGTCATATTATTACTGCTAGCAGTGCTCATGTCATATACCATATTTTTCGCTCCATAAGATGCACTTTTTTCCCCCCAAAAGGCGGGCAAAAATGTCTGTGCATCTTATGGAGCAAATCCCTATCGCCCGATGCCCGAGACATGCAGTTTCGGGCGCAAGGCAAGTAGTTTTTTTGTACATTCAGCCCTGCTCCGGACAAGCAGAACTAAATATACAGTGGGGGCCGCTGCTCGTTTAATACAAGTGATCTAATCAGTTACTGCTAGCAGTGCTCATGTCATATACCATATTTTTCGCTCCATAAGATGCACTTTTTTCCCCCCAAAAGGCGGGCAAAAATGTCTGTGCATCTTATGGAGCAAATCCCTATCGCCCGATGCCCGAGACATGCAGTTTCGGGCGCAAGGCAAGTAGTTTTTTTGTACATTCAGCCCTGCTCCGGACAAGCAGAACTAAATATACAGTGGGGGCCGCTGCTCGTTTAATACAAGTGATCTAAATAGATCACTTGTATCAAATCGAGCGGCGGCGGCGATCGTGTCCGGGGCCCCCCGCCGTGGTTTTCACGGTCCCCCGCTCCTTTGGGGGACCGGAGACCACGGCATAGGAGCTCCCCATAGAGCCCTAGGGCAGACGAAGAACGTCCATTCTTCGTCTACTCTGTGTGATCACTGAGACCGTGGCGCTGTAATTACAGCACCACCTGTCTCATCTGTCACTAACTAAAGCTGTCACAGGACCCTACCCTCCCTGCGTCCTATGGTCAGGTGCGCCTTATGGAGCGCAAAATACGGTAATTTCCCCCATTATTATCAGCAATTCTAAGGTCAGTAATATTAATTACTCCTAGAAATTCTCAAGCAAGCATCGCTAAGATCAATCACATCAGTATGCCAATATTGCACACGTTTTCTTTTCTTAGCTCCTTAACACAGGGGACGCGCTTAGCACATCGAAACTGCATTAACAGAACCAAGATGACTTCAGCCACACACGTAACCAACAAGCAATGTAACACTATACACACTGACCTACCCATACAGTGTTCACAACTTTATGTTACATCTTCCTTTTTGCAGAATGAATATGTAAAACATACAATCGCATCACCTTTAACCACAATCATTGAGCCTATTTATAAGTCAAAGCAATGCAGTGGTTTACCACTTGGCCAGACTTTGTTGTCCAATGGTTATTATTTTATGGCGGCACTGTAAAGTTTACTTTACTTCTGCTTTAAAGTGATATTAAAGTCAAAATGTTTTTCCAGAAGGTTGATTTAATCACTTGAACACAATGAATGTTGCTCCTTGATTTTCTTTTTTTTTTAGTTCTCTGCAGAATCATCTGTTCTCCTGAGCATTGGCCCTGATATCCTGGTTTAGGGTAGCTCCTTTCCCTTGCAGGGTCCTATGGAGCCACCCTTGTGTGTGCTAGTGACCTGTGTGAAAAATTATGGTACTTATAAATTAGGTGATGCTTTAAAAGCCTTTACTGCTCATCAGTTAGACAATCAACAATGGCCCTAGAATTATTGCTCTCACTCTGATATTCATGGTGATACATAACGTGTCTGGCACCATTCCTTTTTATGCACACGTGCATGCCCTTTGCATTCCCATACAGATGGCAGGGGGGTGGCAGGATTGCTTTTGTTTTTTTCTTTCATGTTTATTTACCTTATTCTTCTTTACTTTTTTAACACTTTTTTAAACATTTTTTTCACTTAACTTCATTGCTATCAGAAGCGTCTATCAAGCATTGGAAGGTGACAGGTTCTCTAATGTAATAAGGATAAAAGTCACCGACACACCAACTGTGATGCAACCTTTTATTGACGTACGTTCATAATGTAACAAAGCAAATTATCTTTTGCGGCCACATAGGGTCCCCTCATCAGGCAGTTTACAGTTGCATCGCAGTTAAAGAAGAACTCTAGGGAAAATTAAAATGACCCCTGCAGTGGGGCTTACCCCGTACAGCAAGGGTTAACTGCTAAAAAAAAAAAAAAAGTTATACTCACCTGATCATTCCAGTCAGGTTATACTTAAGCTGGCCATACACCTACAGATGATCTGCAGATTTTCTCTGGTCAGATGGAAAAAGTGCAAGAGATTCCTCCATCTACGCTAAACTGTGTGGATGGAAGAATCTCCCACTGGGCCAAAAAGTAAACTTTTTACTTTTTAATCACCTTTTAATTATTTTTAAAATTATTATTTCTTATAATATTTTGTTATTTTTTTCTTGTAATTTTTTTTCACTTAACTTTATTGCTATCACACAGGAGCTAACAAGCCCCTGTGTGATAGCATTTGGAGGTGACAGGTTCTCTTTATTGACCCTGTGATCTCTAGTACAGGAGTTCTAGCACAGCAATGTGCTGGCTCTCCTGTGACAGCCGAGAGAGGAAGGCTGCGAGTGCAGCTCTCCCCTCTTACTGTTTACACGGCGCAGAGTGGAGAACGCCATTCTCCGCTCTGCTCCCTGCTCTCCATCCTGAAGAAAGGATCTATGGCCAGCGTGGAGAGAGGTAAGCGACAAGAGGGGGGGGAGGGAGGGGCGGACAGGGAGGACAGACGAGCAGGCTACAAATGAGCTTGAGATCACTTGTAAACAAACGGGCAGCTTTGCTGCTGTACATTTAGCTCTCCTTGCCCAAAGCAGGACTAAATGTGTAAAAACAACTACCCGCCCAGTGCCTGGAACTTAATTTTCCAGGCGTGGGGTGATTGCACACCCCTGCCGCCCCTCTGCTCCCTGCAGCCCCGAGTCTGGGCCTCGGTGGCCTTGTGAGAAATACGGCCCTGAGCAGGAGAGCCCAGAAACCATGGGGGGAAGTGCGTTGGCGGTGAGGGGACACATTCACAGGCCAGGCACAAGTGATCAGGCAGCTCTACAGCCGTCACTTGTACCCTAAAGTCCCCTACCTGCTGTAAAAAACTATCATGATCACGGCTGCCACAGTGATAATACCCTCTGTGAAGTGACTTCATGTTTGTGAATTGGCTTCAATCTTTGTGAAATACTTTACAAATCAAAAAAATAACATACCCGCTGTTAATTCCACTGAACCATGTAATTATGCGTAAACTAAAAAATGTGTTATGATTGGAAAAAACCCCACAAATAACTCAAAGGAATACGAATGGAATATTTGTAATGCTTTTGTAATGCTGTAGTCCAGGCGTGAGAGCTGTTAAACACGTTCTTAGCAGTGCTATACTGACATAAGAGCAATGCCGGTTTATTATTGTTCCTGATTTCCCACAATGGCAAAGTTAATAATTAAGCACTGGAATTCACAAGGTAAACTCCGCTGATGCTCATTTTATTAATATCAGGTAATTGGTCCTTGTGTTATATTTTTACCTTCAGGTGTTAATGTTTAGTTCTATTGACACCACAAACTGTACAAGGAGCGTGTCAGAAAGAAGTCAATAATTAGTGTACTGATGTAATCAAATATCTGTGATGATGACATTTTGGAATTCACCCTGATGTTCACTTCACAAATATCAGGTTATACCGACTCGTTATAATCGCCTCCGCTGAAAATAGTCATAAAACATAAGTGTTGGGTGTAACTAAGTAACTCTTTGTTGTCAGAACTCCTAATGGATCTCTAAAAGAATTGGCCCGTTATGGTATATTATTACGGAGTTTTAATTTTTTTTCCTTTACTGTATATATAGCTGTTATGTAATGTGCTCATTTATACCTAGGGCGTATACCGATACCAGAAGTCCTATTAGGGAAGCCAGGCGGCGTGTAATGACTCGCCAGTTGGCTTCCTGATTAGCCGGGATGTCGGACGGCGTGTAAAGAGATGCCACCCAGTTTCCCGATTAGCAGGGAAGCCGTCTCCATGCTCCCTCGTCACCAAGAGACAAGGAAGCATGGAGTCGACTTTCTGGCCAATCAGGAAGCCAGGGGTGGGTAATGACTCGCTGTCCAGCTTCCTGATTGGCCAACCAATCAGGAAGATAGGCAGCAAGTCATTACACGGCACCCGGCTTCCTGATTGGCCGGGAAGCTGGCTCCATGCTCCCTCATCATTAGGTGACAAGGGAGCATGAAACCAGCTTTATGGCCAATCAGAAAGCCAGGGGTGGGTAATGACTCGCTGTCCAGCTTCCTGATTGGCCAACCAATCAGGAAGATAGGCAGCAAGTCATTACACGGCACCCGGCTTCCTGATTGGCCGGGAAGCTGGCTCCATGCTCCCTCATCATTAGGTGACAAGGGAGCATGAAACCAGCTTTATGGCCAATCAGAAAGCCAGGGGTGGGTAATGACTCGCTGTCCAGCTTCCTGATTGGCCAACCAATCAGGAAGATAGGCAGCAAGTCATTACACGGCACCCGGCTTCCTGATTGGCCGGGGAGATGGCTCCATGCTTTCCGGCCAATCAGGAGGCCGGGCAGCGTGTAATGACTCGCTGCCTGGCTTCCTGATACCGGAACCTCAGGTATCAGGCTAGGCATCAGAGCATTTGGGTCAAGTACGAGTACTCACCCAAATGCTTGGCATCGGCACCGATACTAGTATTAGTATCGGTGCATCCCTAAGAAATACACTACCATAGATTCTTAAATCAG
>NW_017307301.1:52048-55286 GCF_000935625.1 Nanorana parkeri
TATACATATATACACCCACATACACATATATATATATATATACACACAGTATATATATATATATTCCTGGAGTTCATCTTAAAATTGTAACAGTCCAGTTTCGCAGACAGGTAGTAAACTAAGGACATAACCCTAGCTAGAGGAAAAATAGGACTATCATTTTAATATAAATTAGAGTGTCAATATATTGCAAAAGTCCATATAAAAATAAGTGGCTAACTTAAAAAAACATACAAAGCAGCAATGGACTGGAGTAAGAAATTTGAAATTACTACTTTTTGTTTTCTCTGTGTTTATCCTTCCTGATTGCATCAATTGCTTCTATTGATAAATAGGGATGTTCTGACTAAAGGTGGCCATACACTTCAAAACCCTCGCAAGACATTTGTCTTGCAAAGGGGTTTTAAAGTCATTAAAAAAACGTACAATCTGCCCATCTTGGACAGGCAGATCGTACTTGCGATCATCGCTTCAGATGACTGCAATGAGAGGCGGGCTTCCGATGACTGCAAACGGGCAGTGTGCGCGTGTGCACACTGGCCCGTTCGACAGTTGTCGAACAAGCAGGCCACTAACTCGCCGAGAATCGTACGATTCCAGCCTGCTTGTTCGACGGACCGTACACTAGAAATGGTCACACGCCTTCCATACACTTTGCGTTTATCGTACGGTTGCGAGATTTCCCGCGATTCTCATACGATAATCATGCAGTGTATGGGCACCTTAACCCAGGTGTGAACCTGAGCTCCTCCAAGCATGGAAACTACATAGGCGTCCCACCAAAGCAGCTGCGGGTTGGGACATTCGCCCCGCTACAACTGAACATAAAAAAAAGGGCAAGGTGCTTTGTGCTGATCTCCTTTAACCTATATGGCCTCATGGTCATATTAGAAAAATGTAATTGACCTGATATAGCCATGTGACTATATAAGGTCAATGACATGACTGCATACCGCCCCCTTGCATGCAGCTGCAGGTCAGAATTTCCTGGCCACAACTGATTGGACTGCAGCAGAAGCACCTCCTTCGGTGTTCGGTCCAAACTTGAACTCTTCCCTATTGATAAAGTGAAGGTTTTCCATTTAGCTCGTTTTTATAAATGTTATTAGTGTAATAATAGCAATGTTGACTGATCGCTATTTATCATAAAAGTGTCAAAAAAGCTCTAAAATATTTGGGAGAAAACATTTTGGTAGATATGGTCAAGTTGAGTAGGAACTATATACATTCAATGGAGAACTCTTGTGTGATGCTTTAAATGTATGTGGTACTGATATGTTACCCAGCACTTTACAGCTTAAAGATTACAAAGTAAATCTTACAATCTAACAGTACTGCCATGGTCATTCATGTGGAGGCCAGTTTGGTCAGACACCAGTATAGGAGGAAACCATAGTCCATGAACTACAACTTGTGCAAACACAGGTGAGTATACAAACTCTCTGCATGTAGTGCCTCTGGTGAGATTCTTACCAAGGCTAAAAGGTGCAAAAAGAAAGTGTTAACCACTTAGCCACAGTACTGTTAACTGAAATATATCTTTACATTATATTCCTATAAGGCACTCCGACTAAGAAAATCATGGTGTTGCACAGTGTTTTTTTATGTTTACCATGGTAAGTTTTTATTTTGTTTGCAAGAGGAAGATAGCACAGGGATGACCTTTGTAGTGTGATGATGCTCTGGCTGCTGTAGTAATTAGTAGCATCATCTTGCCATCTATAGAGCTTGGTAGGGTATGAGGATCAGGAGAGTACCTGGACAGGAGTACGTAGCTTGGTTTACAAATGGTGCGCTGTGTTTCTAAGATATAAGGCCATTGATGCTTCACCAGACACAGGTTTTGTTTCATTTAGGAAGATTGCAAACCCCCTCTTTGTTCCCACCAAATCTATAGAGCTTTGTAGGGTATGAGGATCAGGAGAGTACCTGGACAGGAGTACGTAGCTTGGTTTACAAATGGTGCGCTGTGTTTCTAAGATATAAGGCCATTGATGCTTCACCAGACACAGGTTTTGTTTCATTTAGGAAGATTGCAAACCCCCTCTTTGTTCCCACCAACCAGTGGCATCAACCCAGGTGTGAACCTGAGCTCCTCCAAGCATGGAAACTACATAGGCGTCCCACCAAAGCAGCTGCGGGTTGGGACATTCGCCCCGCTACAACTGAACATAAAAAAAAGGGCAAGGTGCTTTGTGCTGATCTCCTTTAACCTATATGGCCTCATGGTCATATTAGAAAAATGTAATTGACCTGATATAGCCATGTGACTATATAAGGTCAATGACATGACTGCATACCGCCCCCTTGCATGCAGCTGCAGGTCAGAATTTCCTGGCCACAACTGATTGGACTGCAGCAGAAGCACCTCCTTCGGTGTTCGGTCCAAACTTGAACTCTTCCCTATTGATAAAGTGAAGGTTTTCCATTTAGCTCGTTTTTATAAATGTTATTAGTGTAATAATAGCAATGTTGACTGATCGCTATTTATCATAAAAGTGTCAAAAAAGCTCTAAAATATTTGGGAGAAAACATTTTGGTAGATATGGTCAAGTTGAGTAGGAACTATATACATTCAATGGAGAACTCTTGTGTGATGCTTTAAATGTATGTGGTACTGATATGTTACCCAGCACTTTACAGCTTAAAGATTACAAAGTAAATCTTACAATCTAACAGTACTGCCATGGTCATTCATGTGGAGGCCAGTTTGGTCAGACACCAGTATAGGAGGAAACCATAGTCCATGAACTACAACTTGTGCAAACACAGGTGAGTATACAAACTCTCTGCATGTAGTGCCTCTGGTGAGATTCTTACCAAGGCTAAAAGGTGCAAAAAGAAAGTGTTAACCACTTAGCCACAGTACTGTTAACTGAAATATATCTTTACATTATATTCCTATAAGGCACTCCGACTAAGAAAATCATGGTGTTGCACAGTGTTTTTTTATGTTTACCATGGTAAGTTTTTATTTTGTTTGCAAGAGGAAGATAGCACAGGGATGACCTTTGTAGTGTGATGATGCTCTGGCTGCTGTAGTAATTAGTAGCATCATCTTGCCATCTATAGAGCTTGGTAGGGTATGAGGATCAGGAGAGTACCTGGACAGGAGTACGTAGCTTGGTTTACAAATGGTGCGCTGTGTTTCTAAGATATAAGGCCATTGATGCTTCACCAGACACAGGTTTTGTTTCATTTAGGAAGATTGCAAACCCCCTCTTTGTTCCCACCAACC
>NW_017307301.1:55554-59710 GCF_000935625.1 Nanorana parkeri
CCCCCCCCCAAAAAAAAAACAACAACAAAACAAACAAATTGGTTGCTTGTAGACAAAGTGAATGTCAAGACACATAAGGGGGAATTTATCAAAACTGGAGCACACAGAATCTGGAGCAGTTGCCCATAGTAACCAATCAGCTTCTCTTCAGCTTGATCAGCTAAGCTCTGAAAATAAACAAAAGAAGCCGATTGGTTGTCATGGGCAGCTGCTCCAGATTCTGTCTGCTCCGGTTATGATAAATTACCCGCATTGTTCTCAAGCAGTTCCACTCCCGACATTTCCCATGTGTGTGCACATTTCCACAGCCCTCCATCTCGCTTAGATTGTGACCTGGAGGTGCCTCAGAGTCAGAGTCTACCCAGTTAGTGCATATTCTTTGTGCAGTGCAGTGAACAACTCCTCTGTGCTATGGTGATGACACTAATATCTCACTAGTCACTTCAAAGACAGTTGTAATACTCCAAAAGGAGGTACCTTGTGTTTCTCAGCTCACCAGATGACATAGCATTGGGGAAATGTATCAAAACTGGAGCAGCTGTGCATGGCAACCAATCAGCTTCTCTGTCTCATTTTCAAATCTTAACTGTACAAACTCAAGAGAGATGCTGATTGGTTGCCCTGTGCAACTGCTCCAGATTTTACCCGCTCCAGTTTTTATAAATTCCGCTCATTGTTTTTAAAATTTACCAATTAAGTTAGAATAGGAAGATATCACAGCAGGATGCATGAGAAATCCAAGTAGATTGAAAGCCAAGCTTTTGTTTTACAATGGGAAGTTTAAACAACACATGACATCATCACTGCTCAATGGTTAACTGATCAAAACCATCGAGGGCTGTGAAGGATTTTTTTTCTCCCCTAGTACTATATGTAAATGTATAATCGAAATGTAAAGTCAATGGTTGTAGAACTAGATTGTGATTGATATAATATGGGATAAATATTTTAAATGTTTAAAATGAATCAACGAGAAACCAGCCCAGAGAATATATCGAATAATTACGACTTACGTTATAGGAAAAATATATACATATTAAGACGTATACTTTTATGTCAATAAATAACAACAAAAAACCTCTTCCTTAGGAAAGTTAGGAAAGTTAGCCAAAATGGACTTTTAGACTCAAATGACCTCTATTGACCAGGTATATTATTATATAGACACACCCCAAACAAATACAACCAATTATCATAGGTTCCTTAGTCAATGGGACAAAGGTTCTCACGCTTAGAACAACCCCAAAAACAAATTTTGATGATGTCACGACCAAAAACATTTCAAGAATATTTTAACAAGAAAAGGAGAGGAAGAGGGACATTGGTCTTTGGAGACACACCTGGGGCACTGATGCTCACTGAATTCCTGGAGACACTTCTTGAGGTTTTTGAGTCACTTCCTGTTCATTAAAGGAGAACTATGGGGTAAGTGTTTTTCCCCATAGTTCTCCTAAGGGTCACGGGAGGACACAAACTAGCATCCTCCCGTGATCCAAAGCTCAGTATACCGCAAGCTACAGCTCGTGGTATATTGAGACCGCCGCAGCCGTGACAGATCCCAACATTACTGTCGAGATCCACCCAGCTGCGTGATTGACAGCTGGCTCTGTCTATCTAGAGGCCGAGCCAGCTGTGCCAACCCCCTCCCCCGTCCGTTCCGCCAGTCAGCGCTGGAGGATCATAGTGGAGAGGGGGGAATCCCAGCAGGGAGCCGTGAGTGACAGTCACGGCTCTCTGCAGGGACATGAACGAGAAGTGAGCAAGCGATGGTATGTGTTCGCTCACTTCCTGATCTACTGAGTCGACGTGTGACAGTTCATTGTCACACGTCGGCTTGAACTATGAGCTATGATCTATATTTTATATATATTTAAACATTGTCACGTAATAGAAGTTGAATTGCTAGTTTGTACCCATAATTATTGTTTGTTTTGGTGAATCCTATGTTTAAATTATTGTAATCTAATCCCCCTATAGAAAGTTAAATTATTGTTACACTTTTCTATTCTCTGATTATTTTACAAACTTATTTTACTGTTTGTAATTAACCCAAACAGAAATTTTTGATAAAAGTAGGCGGAGGAACTATTAATTGATTAATAATTATAATCTGTTTCGAATACCCGACACAGTGTCTCTTTAACAAATGCATTATCCGTTTTGTCACCAGAAGGTCTCTGGAGTTATAGTTAGGTCTCTGGAGTTACTGTTAGAAGACGGGGTAGAGGGAAGAGTGCTAGAGAGGTCAGCCCTGAACTGGTTAACCCCAAGAAATATCCCAGGTTGCGTGCTGTTGGGGATATTAGCTCAGGGGTGACTCTGCTGGAGCGGGACGCCTCCTCTATCGGGGGGGGGGGTTTGCTCCAGCGAGGCGGGAAGTCGAATGGAGGATCAGGAGAGGCAGATCCTGGTGGTGGGAGACTCCATCATCAGGCGAACCGACAGGGTAATCTGTCATCAGGACCGTGACCGTCGAACAGTGTGCTGCTTACCGGGGGTGCGTATTCGGCACGTTGCGAAGCGAATTGACAGATTACTAGATGAGGTTGGGCACAACCCAGTTGTCATGGTGCACATCGGCACCAATGACAAAATAGGAGGTAAATGGAGTGTCCTAAAAAAGGATTTCAGAGACCTAGGTGCTAGGCTGAAGGAAAGGACCTCCACTGTGGTATTCTCTGAGATACTGCCAGTGCCACGAGCCACTCCAGAGAGACAGCGCGAGTTGAGGGAACTGAACAAGTGGCTCCGGAGCTGGTGTCGAAACGAGGAATGCCACAGGAATTGATTTCAGCTAAGAGTGTGGAATCATTCAAGAGACTCCTGGACGAGTTCCTGGGAGACCAGAACATTCAGGGGTACAGGTATAGCTAAGAGAAAAATCACACATAAATGCATACACACAATAGGTTGGACTTGATGGACTTATGTCTTTATTCAACCTCAAATACTATGTAACTATGTAACTATATAGTAAGCGGAAAGCTGACAAACTGTAAATATGGATAAACAGCTATTTCTGCATATTGTGTTTTGCCTGGATCTTTCTTGTATTGAAATTGTACTATTACTGCTGTTTCATCCATTATTGTTTAGGTATTTTTCAGTTTGTGACACACATTCACACTGTACATCAAAGAACATGAATTTCTATGTTCTATGGGATTATATGTCTTTCAGTTGTATTTGTAGCTACCTGTCTGGAGTTCACCTTTTAGTAATAGTTTTAGTAATAGTTTTTACTTTTTAGTAATAGTTTTAGCAGGGCTCAAAATTTCAAGTCCTGAGCTACTAGCCAGGCCTTAAGAGTCACTAGCCACCAGTTGCCCCACCTAACCCTGCCCCGGCCTTAACTCCGCCCCTAAGCACACCCTCTTAAATAATCTTATGATAATTCTTATTTTATGATAGTTGCCGCTTGTAAACGGCAGATTAGGGATTCCTGCTGCAGGAAAACTCAAGTTCCTGATACAGGAATCTCTAATCACACCTGAAATATACTGTAGGTGTGAATGGGGCCTAATATACACATACACTAAAGGTGTCCATACACCTGCTGATTATCGTGCAATAATCGCGGGTGATCCCGCGATCGTACGATAATCGGCAGGTGTATGGGCAGCGTGCGACCGCTTCTACTGTAAGGTTGTACGACTTTTATCTTGCAAGCACGCTGGAAAACCTGTCGAAAATCGTACGATTTTTGTCAGGTTGGTGGCGTGGTCGGAAGACGAATGCTGCACGGGCCGGGGTGCGCAAGCGCACACTGGCCACTCAGCACTGCAAGTACGATCTGCCTGTCCAAGATGTGCAGATCGTACGAGACTTTAATGACCTTACAACCATCGCATAACGAAAGTCGTGCGATGGTTGTAAGGTGTATGGGCAGCTTAAAGCACAATAATACACTGCTCAACAACGTTACACCTCCACCCCGCACAAATAGAATAATAAAATTCCCCCCGCACACAAACAAAAATACAACCCCCCCTTATAAGACCCCCCCACACATAAAATAATATACTGCCCCCTTATTAACCCCCCCACACATAAAATAATACACTCCCCTTATTAACCCCCCACACATAAAATAATACTCCCCCCTTATTAACCTCCCACACATAAAAGAGTATACTCCCCCCCTTATTAATCCCCC
>NW_017307301.1:59739-65918 GCF_000935625.1 Nanorana parkeri
ACACAAAGAATAATATACCCCCCTCATTATTAACCCCCCCACACAAAATTATAATACACTCAACCCCTTCCCCCCCAGCCCAGTCACCTGTTCACGTCTTTGCAGGCAGGAGGCTGTGAGCAGGATCGATCCCTGGTTTATCCGTGAGTGATTAGTGAGGTCTGCAGCAGATCTCACTATCAACCCCAGATAACCAGGCATCGATCCTGCTCACATACATTCTTTCCTTCGGCCGGAGCTCAGAACTGTCAGAGCTCCGGCCGAAGGAAGCCAGAGCTGACAGGAGGTGCTCTGCGGTCTGCATCCGTCACAGATGCAGACCTTGGAGCTTCTCCCGTAAGTCAGGTACGCGGTCTGCGACTATGTGCATGACATGTCAGATGTCTGTGGGCCACATAGTACTGGCTTGCGGGCCGGAGTTGGTCCGCGAGCCGGTACTTGGAGACCCAAATTTCCGCTCGCCCTCACCTTATTTTTCTCGCAAAATGCTAGCAGGCGAGTGGAGAGTTTGAGCCCTGGTTTTAGCATACTTTCCTTGACAACATATGCAGGTCTTTGTCTTGGTTAAACATGGAAAGTTATTACAGTATCACAAAGCAGGAAATACATCTGTAAATAAACACAGGAATGTACAACTGTTGTAAATATCGTGACCTATGCCACCCACTCATTTCCATAGGTATTTTTAGTAAAGAATATGGAAGACACCTAGGAAATTCCCTTACTATAAAACATCGCCAACTTGAAACACACGGGTGTCACATGTCCTAGTAGGATATGCTGTGATTTCTAAAATACACACTGAGAGATAAAGGTTCCATTCGAGGTCTGATACTGGGGTCCTCAACCACAACCCCAGATTCTTGACTGACAGTGATTATTGGTGGAATCTATGCACGGTGAAGTGCAATTTGCTTACATCATCTATAGTGTCAATTTACCGAACCAGATAAGTTATAACTTAATATATAATAAGTTATATATAAGTTAAGTTATAATAATTATTTATTTATTTTTATTATTATTATTGTATTGTATTTTGCATGAAAATGTGTAATTTACCAGTAATAGGCAGGGTCTGGTAACTGTATTGCTTCACCCTTACTGTCCATTATGGTAATAAAATGTGGCACATCCAGCTGATTGGGTCTCCTGATTACCACTCCATCAGTGTAAATATGGCAACCATAACTCCATGTTTCCATACATCCTTCAAACTGTTATCTATACTGTAGGAAAGCATGATTGGGTGATAGACCCAGGTATGCACTTACAGCTTCTTCATACCATCTGTACTGCTTGTCCGCAATTTCTCTCATGACTTCCGGAGGCCCATAAGAATACAGTAGACCATATTCCTGTGCCATTCTTTTTAGAAAAATTCGTTGCAGCCAAGCCAATTTGGTTAGTGTTTTAGGATTCCCATAACCAGGTGGAACACAGAAATTGGGAGACTTTATAATGGGAATCCCAGCAACTTCATCAGGGATCTCCAGTCTGCTAGTAATCAGCTGGGTTATGGTGGAACCTGACCATACCATGGGAGGCCTTTCTGTAACACCTAACTTTATAGAGGGTGCAGGTGATGACTCAGGGCAAGGGATGGTATTAGCAGAGTCCTCCTTACCCTCTTCCTCCTCTGCAATCTTGTCTGACCAACAACCAGGGAATGAGACAGAGTCCCACACATCAGGGAACCGGTCAGACCCAATACTGGAGTCCGATCCTGTTGAATACTCCTCGGCTGGGACCAGATAAAGACACTGAGAAGCAGTCCCACTGACTAATGTCCCATCCCCCTCTCCCAAGGTAGGCTTACCAGGCTCTGGTGAGGTGTTGATCTGGTCAGGGCAGCCACCTGGTTGGGGGACTGATGACGATCATTGCAGGCCCCAAATGCAGGCCTCTCCGCCAGAGTTGGCAACTACTCTAGGGACCAATGTTCATAGCAACTGCAGGACAGTGGGGACAGGCCACTCCAAGAGCCTTATAACCTACCATAATGTACAACGCCAGGCTCCCCCAGGCATACCAGAATCAGTAGCCTCTCTTTCTCATCAGAAAACAAAAGGGAACAGAGCGCCACCTCCGTGTGTAAAATCGTTTATTACAATAAATAAAACAAGGGATAAAAGTACTCACAAACAAACATTTTCATCAGGCTTTAACAACAAATGAGAGGCCACACTTTCTGTTAACCCAACATGGTATATCCCCGACCATGTAACACGGTAGTCTCCGGTCACATCACCGTCCACCGACCGCAGTCATCCAAGATTAACGCGTTTCAGGGGCAAGCCCCCTTCCTCAGAATAATCAAGGTGATTCTTCAAAGTGTGGCCTCTCATTTGTTGTTAAAGCCTGATGAAAACGTTTGTTTGTGAGTACTTTTATCCCTTGTTTTATTTATTGTAATAAACGATTTTACACACGGAGGTGGCGCTCTGTTCCCTTTTGTTTTCTATATTTGTGGTGGAAGCCCCAGAGCCTTGGATGAGCAGCCCCTCAAGTCTGTGTAAAAAACTGTGATAAACTGTTGAAAACTTTGAGTGTGCAACAGCAAGTGGATTGTTCAGCTGGCAGCCATTAGCGCCAAGAGCTAAAGAAAACTTTTTGTCTCTTTCTCATCAGCCTGGGTTGGTGGTGATCCCAGGGGTGGTGACTTTCCAATCCGCTGAGGTGAAATTCACTGCATCAAGTAAGAATCCTGCTTGCTCTAGAGCTCACAAATGACAATCCAACACAGCTTTGCAGCACATATGAGGATGCTCGTTCACACAGGCTGTGACTCTTAATACATCAGTGAGGGCGTGGCTCCTCCCCCCACTTAGAACAGGCTGGTGGATTCTGAAGATTTCTAGTGTCATCTCCTCCCTGACAGAGGTGCACACTCTCATCCTGAAACTCTTTAACCCCCCTTTCTCCCGGCAAAAATCGTGAAAGCGGACAGAATGTAATTCTTCAATAAAAATGCACATGTTCTTCCTTAAAGGCACAAACGGGCACAGGATACAGTCTCTTGAGTGGCTGGGGGTGTTTGCAGGACGAATATAGCACAACTGAGGAGGTAATCAGTTTGTGAGGGATAACAGCGAAATCCCGGACATGCCCCCAAGTATAGCACACCCCTAAGGAGCAGCATATAACAGTATACTGGGTCTCCCTGTCATTCCTCTGTGATGGGCCTCAATCAATGAATACACAGCACACCAGCACACTTGCGAATGAGAATACCTCGCTCCCAGGTACGGTTGCTATGGGTTACCACAGCAGTATAATCACCATGTCTAGGGGTATCCAGATTCACTTTGCCCATTAACACTAACCACCTTATATGGTGACCGATAAAAGCAAAACTGTAGAGATGATGGTGAGGAACTTTATTGATCAACTTCAGGGAGAGAGGTTGAGGGTCAGGATCATTCCAGCTGGTGTAGACTCCATTAAGTGGTAGGGTGCAGTAGCTCTCTCCATTCACAGCATAAAGAACACCGGGTACAGCAGTACTTAAGTTAAAGGACACCAGTCATCTTCATCCTTGTCATCAGTAATAACCACTGGGCATCCAGACTCAGTGTAAGGCTTCAGGCCTAGCCATCTCAGACAGTCAATAGCAGCCTCCCCCCAGGCAGGGCCCAGAGGAGGTAGAGAGAGCTCACATGGTCCACACTAAGTATTTATCTCCTCTCCCAGCATGCACCACTAGCCATTAACATCACAGTGATCGGCAAGAGAGACATACATACTCATAGCAAACTCTCATTAGTTGCTCTGTTCTGTGGCCAGGGTACACCCAGCAGCAGACAGGTGCAAATGATGACAGATTGATTAGGGGAAACCAGATGAGCATAGAATACAAATCAGCATCAGATTGATTACAATCTGACAATAACTACATTTAATAGCACCCCTGTCTACAGGGTGCTACATGTGATTGGAAATCCTAGATGCATAGGGGCACATTGAACTATGTTAATGACTATGACTGTGAAAACATGGCATAACAGGTACTGCATGCTCTTAAAGTGATTGTGTCATGAAAAACTCCCCTAAACAGTCCTACCTGTAAAATAAGACTATGTGTGAGTAATTACCCTGCCTATGCTGGCAGAGCACCACTGCGTTCAGTAGAAATTTACATGTGAAGTCCGCAGTGAAACCACTGTTCTCCTTAGTCAGTCACAGCTATCACTGATATCTCTGGTAGACCTCCACCATACTATTGAATACAGCAGCAACTGAAAATGTCAGTTTCCTTGCAAACTTCACATGAAGATTTTTACTGATTGGAGGGTTATTCTATTGGTATGGACAGTGGGAAAAATATGTACAGACTCATTTCACAGATATGTCTTTTTTTAATGAAAAGGTCACTTTAAGGTTTATGATTGGTTTTGGTTTGTAAGGAACATGCAAGAAAAAAAATGGATATTGATATATGAAACCCCTTTCTACCTATTCGGTGTACATTTGTATATATATATATATATATATACATTCACCAGGAAAAAACAATATATCATGTGTCATATCTTTAATGTCAATGACCTAGATTATCTGCGGTGTCAACTGTTGGAAGTTCTTTGAATTTAATGTCAGTTTTCTGCATTTCATCTGCTTGTGGGATTGTGGTCACTTTCTTAAAAGGGCATCCTGCTGACAAGTCATATTGTATAAAATTATATTCTGTGTCGATATCATCCTCAATTGCACTATACAATATAGCCTACAGTACAATACTAACCCTTCTTCTCCATGAAACAAGAATTGTGATGAAGTCCATAAAGACCTAGATGGACAGTCTGGGTGTTTATCAGAAAGGCTCGTATGTTTAACAACAGATGAATAAGTTGAAAAAGTGTGATAACATTGTCTTAGGTAGTTTATATTACTGTCTACAATTTCTAAATTAAACCAAAATGTAAAAACCTATTTCATTTATTAACATATATTTATTAACAGGCATTATGAACAGACAATTGTTTGATGAATTTAGTGGGTCCCTGTGTTGCTGAGAGAGAAGAGACAATGCTCCACTAGGCAGAAAGCCCTTAAAGTAATTTGAAGAGTGGACTGCGCTCTTTAAAAAAGCTTCACAGTTGATGCTAAATCTCACAGTGGCTAAAGCCCAACTCTACCAAAAATAGAAAAGAGTAGGAATGTCAGGGTTCCGTACCCTTCCTTGTGCTGCTGAGCTGCAACCTGTCTTTTGTTGCAATGTGTCTGATGCAGTTCACCATTTAACCAGCAGCTTGTCCACTGATCTCCCGATTCCTGACTCCAGCTATTGTTTCTGTTCATCCTGCTCTCAGTTTTCCATTACCTGGTTCAGGTTACTACCTGCTTTGGAATCTGACCTCTTGCTTGGCACTGATGACATCCTGGACTTTCTTCCCTGTTTTTTTGCCATTTTGTTTATTGTTTTTCTCAATAAACTCCTTTTATTTTTTAAACATGCACTTTAAGTTTATGTCTGGTTTCTTGGTTCCTGACAAGGAAAGGATTAGAACAGGGTTTTCCAGTTTCAAATGATATCTGTGTCCCCAGATTTTTCTTCTCATATAATTTTGTCTGATACCTGTCACCTAGACTGGAAATGTTCCATTTTTATTGAAGTTTTAACCTTCCTTACTCCGCTAGAAAATTTATTTTTTATGCTATGCGTCCTTGGGGGGATTTCCCCTGAGTTCCTGTTCTGTCTGACACCCATCAAATAAAAAAGAACAGTGATGAATATAATCACCGAAGGCCCTGTGGCAGAACAATGTTTGGGGCACCATTCATCAAAGCCCCAAGTACGAACACAATTTCCTGTGTGCAGATGAGTAGAATGGTAGCTAGCTAGATAAAAAATAGATAGATACACCTAAGTCTTTTTACCACTGTGAAGCAGGCGATTGCCAGGTCCTGGGAAAAACAAACCATTATTTTCGAGGAATTGAAATCTCATATCACCCTTTGTATGACTTTTGAGGATAAGATTGCTATCTTAAACAACTGTCTGCACTCCACAACATTTGATATCCTTGGATTATACTCCACTTACACTTGACAGCTCTCTCCTCATGATTTAAATTTCTAATGGGAACTGAGTGGCCCTGGCCCAACCCCAGAGATCTTCTGTTCCCCACCCCTCCTCTTCTTACCCTTCTACTATGTGCCCCTCTTCCCTTTTCTCA
>NW_017307301.1:66087-74685 GCF_000935625.1 Nanorana parkeri
ATCCCCACGTCCCCTTTTCTTCTTCTTTTGCCTATGCATTTCTCAACTACTATTTGCTTTCTCATTACCCACTACACTTGCTGTTCTCCAGTACTTCCTGTTCCTTTACCATTTATTCCTAGGACTGGACATTCCTAGAACTGCTACTCTTGGCTAATACTACAATCACCAAAACAGAATATTACATACTGCTAAGTTGGTTATGCACCTTGTTAGGCCTGTTTTATAGAGAGTTTTTTTTATTACACTATGAAACCTTTCTATTACACTTGTCAATGAACAATTGCAAAATTGGTTGGAAAACAAAACAAAAAAACGAACTGAAAAGAAAATTCGATAAATGCAGAAGAAAAGTAGCCTTTGCAATATCTTAAATTGGTAATAAACCATTCATGTAAATCAACATATGTAGCAGCATAACTTGGCACACATTTCTTTCTGTGTGATTTTTTGTTCGTAGCCTGCCGTTTCTTCACAGTCTGCCTTTCCAGACTCTTTCTCCCTGATTACCGTCTATAGGGTGGTTCCACTCCCTTGTAGGTTTCCTTGGAGTCACCCAAACAAGAGAACTCCAGCCGGGACAATATCCTGATCGGCCGCCAGCTTCACAGCACTGCACTGAAAGCCATGTCCCTGCTCCTTCTCCAATGCATTTGCTGGAACACCGCTGTGAATGGAAGAAGATCTGTGGTCTATGAAGAGTACAATATCTGCTCTCTGATCGGAAGTCTGGTATAAAAAGCCATTAAGTCCCAGGGTTCAGTCTGCACAAATTGTGAGTCTGGCCCTGAAGAAGTATGACAAAACTCTCCCAAATGGGGACACAATCAGGAAGAAGAAGTTATCACTGAGAGTACTGCAAGAACCTTAAAGTAGAGATGTTCAGATACCAGTTCAGATATCAGTGCCGATACTTGGCATTTTCACGAGAACTATCAGGGTTGCAGAGGTTGCAGCTGGGACCTGACTCTGGCGCTCTACCACTGTCCTGAAATCATTTGTCTGTATTGTTTTAGAAAAACTGTCACATGACAATAAACAAAAATGTATCAGTGATTGTATGTGTGAGGATCTGGACAAGTATCAGTACTTGCAAAAATGGTATTGGTGCATCCCTTATAAATATTTATAAAAACAAAATCATACATTAAAACAGAGATGTACAAATCCCAGGAGCTCCGTGTGCTCCTTACAAATGCCAGCTGCCTCCTAACTTTTGAATTTTTCTCTAGTCTAGTCCTGGAGCTGGAAAAGTATCTGTACATGTACCGAGTATGGTACTTGGTATCTGAACATCCCTTCCTTAAAGGATTCAACACAGGAGCAGGACCGCAAACTGAGGAGAGCCACAGCAGAGTCAGGGAACAAGTTGAATTGGTAACAGAAGATCAGAATCAGATGCAGAATTGCATCAGTGGGTATAGCTGAAGATCTCTCAACACTGGACAGCTGCAGGTCTCAGCCTTAAATACTGGAAGGGTGCACTGCCATGCACAACTCTACTAGCAGAACTATGAGTGATTCTATTAGCAGAGCTACGGATATGCACACACGCATGTGCATTTTTGTGTATTTAAAGCTGAATTCCAGGCAAACAGGTAAATAAAGAGATAAAATACATATATAGGAGCTATTTAACTTGCTAAAGGATTTGTATTCTCTTTGGCCATCCTTGTGATTTACACAGCATAGCCCTGTCTGGCAGAGCAGGAGACCTGATTTTTTACTGGTCTTGTCCTCCCCCACCAGGTGACTGGACAGTAAAGGGAGAAGCAACAGACTGATGACGTTATCTCTCTGTCAAGCTGCTCTTTCATCCCATCACTATGTCCCTTGTCAGCACATGAGCACTGCGGCACAACTGATTGGCTCCCTGTGTTGTTTCTCCCTCTGACAGCATGAGCTCTGCTATACAAGGACTGCATAAGAATCATACACAGTCAAATTCAGGTATACTGCTTGAACTAAAAAATAAATGATGTAATCTCTTAATGAATACAGAACTGCATTAATTGGTGCTTTTTATATCTCCCAGGAGTTTGCCTTTAAGGTACATTCAACATACAGTGATTAAACTCAGCCAGCTAATAAATGCAGAACACAAATAGTTAATATTTGCACCAGATTAGGTGCATATATCTTGTTCTGCACATACAGGAAATGTGTCTGTGTGTTCCACATCACATGGTGTCACTACAGCCACATAAATACCAAATGTATGGCTCATGACTACCCACATACTGAGTTATTGGTTAGTGCTGCATGCAGATGATTGGTTAGCAAATGTGCCATTTCCGCTCTGAACAAGATTGCTTCACAATATGCTAAAAATACAAAAAAATTAAAATAAATAATAACTTTTTGCAAACGTGACTTTATATATGGCCGCTTTTAACAGCATGTACAAAATTATATGATAAAGTTTAGGGAGTTTATGGGCATAAAAGCACAGAGGCTTAAAAGCACAGGTATGTGCAGGAAAGTCCAGTGGGTGTCAGCCAGGATGCCAGGATGATTGCAAGCATCTGTTTACTCAGGGGCACCCCATTTTAATAGAAATACGCTGATCAGCAAGTTTTTGAGCTTTTTTAATTGCGTTTCAATGCTGAAACGCGATTAAAAGCAGCCAAAATGTTCTTCCGCCCTGGTGTGAATGGCGCCTGAATGAGGCCTTTACTTTAATACTGCCACACCAATGAGAGGCTGAGGAAAGAGGGATTATAAAAAATATATAAGGAACGCTAAACTGTAAATAAGCGATTTATGTTATCTATGGTTTTTGCGCTGTGCTGGTGGTGTTGTGATGAAATGATATAGGCATATATATTTAATTACAACACAAGGTATCACAACGCGCGGCAATGCGTCACAAAGCTTTGCCATGTGAAGCCACAGTTAAATTAATGGTTTTTTACAAAAGCAAAAAATCATTCAGGGCGATGCGTTTTAACAACGCACTGTGGCGCATGTGCCTGGCGTACACCACAATATGGTGTACGTGTATGTTATGAGTGTGTGGGGGAGGGGTTGTGCTTTTTTTATTTACACATTTTTAATGTATTTTTTCATTATTATTTATTATTATTTTACTGTGGGGGGCTTTGGAAAATATTAGGGGTCTAAACAGACCACTGCCATTTCCCTTTTGAAATAGAAAAAGAGATTGAGGACACAGAGTCCTCAATCTCTTTTTCTGTAGCCTCAGCGCTCAATGAATGGCAAGCACTCAGTACAGAGGCTTCCCATTCATTCACAAACTGCTGATAGTAAGATATTTACTATCAAGCAGATTCTCAATGGGGAAAAGCCTCTGTAATGAGTGCTTCTCCCCATTGAGAAATTAATGAATGAACAGGAGGTGATGTAAATCACCTCCTGTTCATTCATAACTGGCAGCACAAACATTGGAGTGATCGTCTGATCACTCCAGTGTTTGTAAATAACTGGGGACACATAGTACTATGTGTACTTAGCTGCTGACCGGCACTGCAGGGCTCCAGCCTCCTCCACCCCCACCGCTGGGCCCTGGCTTCCTGACCGGGCCCCATAACGACCGCAACGGTCGCTATGGTGGTAGTTCCGCCACTGTGTTTACTACTCTCTCCCATCTGCCCCCCCCCTTTTTTTCATATACCAGGTCCAAATAAAGCTACTTAACTGTTTAGTGGTTATGTCATGACACTTGGTCTAAGCCAATAACCAGTCTGCTATTGGCTCTAGAATCCACCCCCTAACTGCTCAAACTGTCAAACAGCAGCAGAGTGGACCTGATGGGGAACTAGTACCTCAGCATCCCCATCAGGTTCCACCCATTCACTGTATAAGCCTTTAGCCGCTGCGCCTGTTTGTGTGACAGGTACAGTGGCCGGGCAGAAAGCTGAGTAATGCTGAACCTGTAATTTTATAAGGCTCAGTGTTACTGAGCTGCACTGAGGATGGAGTGTGGAGCCTGATAATGGGGACACATTGTACCTGATAATGGGGACACATTGTACCTGATAAAGGGGACACACTGTACCTGATAATGGGGACTCACTGTACATGATAATGGGGACACATTGTACCTGATAAAGGGGACACACTGTACCTGATAATGGGGACTCACTGTACATGATAATGGGGACACATTGTACCTGATAAAGGGGACACACTGTACCTGATAATGGGGACTCACTGTACATGATAATGGGGACACATTGTACCTGATAAAGGGGACACACTGTACCTGATAATGGGGACTCACTGTACATGATAATGGGGACACATTGTACCTGATAAAGGGGACACACTGTACCTGATAATGGGGACTCACTGTACATGATAATGGGGACACATTGTACCTGATAAAGGGGACACACTGTACCTGATAATGGGGACTCACTGTACATGATAATGGGGACACATTGTACCTGATAAAGGGGACACACTGTACCTGATAATGGGGACTCACTGTACATGATAATGGGGACACATTGTACCTGATAAAGGGGACACACTGTACCTGATAATGGGGACTCACTGTACATGATAATGGGGACACATTGTACCTGATAAAGGGGACACACTGTACCTGATAATGGGGACTCACTGTACATGATAATGGGGACACATTGTACCTGATAAAGGGGACACACTGTACCTGATAATGGGGACTCACTGTACATGATAATGGGGACACATTGTACCTGATAAAGGGGACACACTGTACCTGATAATGGGGACTCACTGTACATGATAATGGGGACACATTGTACCTGATAAAGGGGACACACTGTACCTGATAATGGGGACTCACTGTACATGATAATGGGGACACATTGTACCTGATAAAGGGGACACACTGTACCTGATAATGGGGACTCACTGTACATGATAATGGGGACACATTGTACCTGATAAAGGGGACACACTGTACCTGATAATGGGGACTCACTGTACATGATAATGGGGACACATTGTACCTGATAAAGGGGACACACTGTACCTGATAATGGGGACTCACTGTACATGATAATGGGGACACATTGTACCTGATAAAGGGGACACACTGTACCTGATAATGGGGACTCACTGTACATGATAATGGGGACACATTGTACCTGATAAAGGGGACACACTGTACCTGATAATGGGGACTCACTGTACATGATAATGGGGACACATTGTACCTGATAAAGGGGACACACTGTACCTGATAATGGGGACTCACTGTACATGATAATGGGGACACATTGTACCTGATAAAGGGGACACACTGTACCTGATAATGGGGACTCACTGTACATGATAATGGGGACACATTGTACCTGATAAAGGGGACACACTGTACCTGATAATGGGGACTCACTGTACATGATAATGGGGACACATTGTACCTGATAAAGGGGACACACTGTACCTGATAATGGGGACTCACTGTACATGATAATGGGGACACATTGTACCT
Organism: Nanorana parkeri; assembly: GCF_000935625.1. Classification (NCBI taxonomy): domain Eukaryota; kingdom Metazoa; phylum Chordata; class Amphibia; order Anura; family Dicroglossidae; genus Nanorana; species Nanorana parkeri. Next base: position 71,534 of record NW_017307301.1, read on the forward strand.
GATAAAGGGGACACACTGTACCTGATAATGGGGACTCACTGTACATGATAATGGGGACACATTGTACCTGATAAAGGGGACACACTGTACCTGATAATGGGGACTCACTGTACATGATAATGGGGACACATTGTACCTGATAAAGGGGACACACTGTACCTGATAATGGGGACTCACTGTACATGATAATGGGGACACATTGTACCTGATAAAGGGGACACACTGTACCTGATAATGGGGACTCACTGTACATGATAATGGGGACACATTGTACCTGATAAAGGGGACACACTGTACCTGATAATGGGGACTCACTGTACATGATAATGGGGACACATTGTACCTGATAAAGGGGACACACTGTACCTGATAATGGGGACTCACTGTACATGATAATGGGGACACATTGTACCTGATAAAGGGGACACACTGTACCTGATAATGGGGACTCACTGTACATGATAATGGGGACACATTGTACCTGATAAAGGGGACACACTGTACCTGATAATGGGGACTCACTGTACATGATAATGGGGACACATTGTACCTGATAAAGGGGACACACTGTACCTGATAATGGGGACTCACTGTACATGATAATGGGGACACATTGTACCTGATAATGGGGACACACTGTACCTGATAATGGGGACATATTGTAACTGATTATGGGGATACACTGTACCTGATAATGGGGACACACTGTACCTGATAATGCAGACACACTGTACCTGATAATGGGGACACACTGTACCTGATAATGGGGACACACTGTACCTGATAATGGGGACACACTGTACCTGATAATGGGGAAATATTGTACCTGATAATGGGGACACATTGTACCTGATAATGGGGACACACTGTACCTGATAATGGGGACACATTGTAACTGATAATGGGGATACACTGTTCCTGATAATGGGGACACACTGTACCTGATAATGGGGACACATTGTACCTGATAATGGGGATACACTGTACCTGATAATGGTAACACACTGTACCTGATAATGGGGACATATTGTACCTGATAATGCAGATACACTGTACCTGATAATGGGGACACACTGTACCTGATAATGGGGACACACTGTACCTGATAATGGGGACATATTGTACCTGATAATGGGGACACACTGTACCTGATAATGGGGGGCCACTGTACCTGATAATGGGGAGCCACTGTACCTGATAATGGGGACACACTGTACCTGATAATGGAATCACACTGTACCTGCTGATGCAGACACACTGTAGCTCTTAATGGAGACATACTGAGTTGATTTAGTAAAGGCAAATAGGCTGTTCACTTTGCAAGGGGAATTTCCCTTTACAAGGGAATTTTCCCTTAGCTCAGTAAGTAGCATAGTTATAATGGGACACAATGTAGGTAATATACCTGACAATGTAGACACTCTGCAGTTAATATTCCTGATGATGAAACAGGTCATACCTAAAGATGAAGAAACACTATAGGTGATAATGTAGAAACATTTTTGCTAATGGTAATGGAATAATTTTAGTTAATAGGGTTGCACAGATACCAAGTACAGTACTCGGCACAAGTACGAGTACATGTACCGATACTTTTGAGCTCCAAGACTACACTAGAGAAAAATTCAAAAGTTAGGAGGCAGCTGTCATTTGTAAGGAGCACACGGAGCTCCTTGGATTTGTACATCTCTGTTTTAATGTATGATTTTGTTTTTATAAATATAAATAAAGGGATGCACAGATACCAGTTTTGCGAGTATGAGTACTGGTACTTGCCGAGTACTTACAAGTACGAGTACTGATACATTTTTGTTTATTGTCATGTGACAGTTTTTCTAACACAATACAGACTAATGATTTCAGGGCAGTGGTGGAGTGCCAGAGCCAGGTCCCAGCTGCAATCTCTGCAACCCTGGTAGTTCTCATGAAAATGCCAAGTATCTGCACTGGTACTCGAAAAGTATCTGTGCATCCCTATTAGTTAATATACCTGATAATGGATAAAACATGTACTTTCATGGACCAATAATTATAAAATTATACTTATTTTTAAGAATATTTTTTATTGAGTCAGGGAATTGATTTTTTGACCTCAGACACCGCTGTGGTCAGTTAAATGTGGAATTTCAGAAATGGGCAAGGTATTCAGTTACAAAACGTCTGCACCCCACATTCTGCATACGTGATAGACGAATGGATACTGTTTACACGACACTAGTGCCCCTAGATGTCGCCTATGGGTACAGGAATTTTCTACACTCCTCAGCACCATCTAGGGAAGGCTAGTGCCGTGTGAACATTTTATAAATGAAGCCCTATGTCATATGTATATTCCTATGGAGAATCCACAGCAGAAAAGGTGATATGGAAAGTCTGCATTAAACCCACTTTTGCTGAAATTCTGCTTTCATATACATTTGCTTGAGGGAGGCCTGGGTGTAACACATTTTCTGTGGGATTAGATGTTCATGTTGTAACTCTCTTCCCAGCTTCTACCACCTTATAATCCTCTTCTTAAGCACTTTGTCTTTCTCCTGGAAAGTGCACTGCCAGTGCTCCTTGCCTTATAATACAGAATTTTGTTTTCAATGCTTATCATAATTTTCCTTTCCTGGCCTACTCTCATGTCAGCATACTATGGATTAGCTCCTCTTGACTCCAGCAGGACTACTGAAAGGCAAGCTAATAAAAAAAAAGAGTAAACCGATCCCACCTGCTTTCCATCACCACCATGAAGATAGGCCAGAAAATCAAAGCTATGGTAAGTATTGGTAACAAATGTTCTACCTTCCTGGCCACTTCATGTCAGCATACTACAGAATGTAGCAAGACAAGAAAATGTCCTAAGAGGATTAATCTTGAAGGCCTAGGTCTGCCCTCAGATGTCATCAGAACTCTTCTCAAATCCAGGAAGCTGTCTGCCAATACCAAATACTTTGGGAAAAAAGTTTCCTTCAAACAGTCCTGGATAAAAGTCTTAGCTAATATTCTCTGAAAGTACAAATATTGGCTCTGTCAGCCTTGGCAGGACATAGACGGGTAACTCAGCCATTAGCTTGATTTGGATAATGAATTTGACCTTGTACCAGTAGATTCGCCACAGGAGGAAAAGGTCAAGGTGGGGTTATTGACATGCACATCAGCAGAACTCC
>NW_017307301.1:74744-89311 GCF_000935625.1 Nanorana parkeri
CCTTGTATTTCTAGTTTTACAAAAATCTCATATACATACCTTTTTCCTGTTATCTTTCAGCTGGTGTACTGAAGTCTTCTTGGTAGCGGCAGGGGTAAGCATTCTTTTAGGAGTGGCGCCCGCATAGTAATGTGTAAGTGCTGCTCAGTCCTGGAGTACTATGAGGCCAGCCTGCTTGGTGACACATCCCTTAGGGGGTACATGTAAATGACAGGTTGGGCTCACAGGAAATGGGCAGAATGATGTGAGCACAATTCTGTGCAAAGATGACTGCTGGCACTGGACTAAAGAGGAAGTCACAACTGGAGCTGGTAGTGCCACCCCACATTCTGCAAATTGGTGACACAGACAGCTCAGTCACACTTACACTCTCCTTTTCAATCATCTTATCCAGTAACTTGTCAAACCACTAATTCCCCCAAGTGTGCCTCTAGTCCCTTCAAGTGACCGAGAACCAATGCAATGGCCCAGGCAAAATGCTGATATGCTGTTTTCTAGCTGGTATGTCTTGGGACAAAGCCATATTGGGTGGAGATTCTGCCAGCTCTTCAGGGGCAGGCCATAAGGTGGCTGACCTCATGCCAGCTTGTGTCATGAAATATTGTGTGTAACATTGGGATAGCGATAGACTGAAGAGATAAAGTTATCTGGTTCAATACTGGGATTTGGCAGCTGTTCAGCAACTTTGTAGAATGTTGCTTTACGGTAGCTCGTCTGTCGTTTGGAAATGGGCTAGCTTGCTTTTAGTGCTAATGTGCCTCATGATCATAGCTGAGTGTTTACTCTGAATCAGATCTAATTGGCACCATTAGTTAAGGCTTACTTCTTGCGGCCCTGGCAAACTTTACTAACAAAAAAAATCCCTTCGTAGCACCACTGACAGTCGCTCTGCTTTGCTGCTGCAGGCTGAAACATCTCAGTTGAGAGAGCATTAAACAAAGGATTTAAAGGTGCCTGATTCAATCATGGGTTTTGATGGATTTTGGTCAATTTTTTTTGTTGCATGGTTCTTAACAGTCTTTGTCCACCAAAATGAGCTTTGATCGATGTTTTCAGTACATACAGCGAGGTTTCAGCAGACTGGGAACTCATTCACAACAGAGGTACTAGCATGCTAAATTCTGCCATTATTTTTCCCACAGCCTACATGCATTGACATGGCAAAAACACAGTCTTCTCAAAAGGACCAGGTCAACAAACGCATGAAGCTAGCAAGGCATTGGGAAAGAAGTCTGGCATGCTGCATTGTTTCCTCTGCTGACTTGCATTTTGCAATTCAAGCAAACCTGGAAGACCTTTTTCAAAAATGCAATGCAGCAAGTCTGAAACTGATGACAGAGCACATATATGAAAAGCGACTTTGCAAATGCATTTGATGTGAATTAGACATACTTAGCTTTGAAAGATGATACAAGTTATAACAATCCACAAATGTAGGCTGTTGCAACTTAGAGATGGTAGAACCTTTTTTAACAATGTGATGGTTGAAATCAGATGCATGTTCTTCTTGGTATTCATGTATTAGAAAAGAAGAGGTGTCAAGAGGTGTGCAGAAAATGTATCTGTACAGCCTGAAATGTTTTCCTTAGCAGAGGGTATGACTGTGTAAATAAAGATCCTCAGGTTGCTTTTTTTTCCCCACACAGAAAAATTGAGAAACATAACCATTCTTTCCTAGAAAAGGCAATCCTAGTTTTTCAATCATTTACCATGGGGAGTCACACCTTTTTGATGAAATATGTTTTTGAGACATTAAAAAAGTTGATGTAGTCTCCATGTAGTCAATGTTTGCCTTTTATTTCAATATGAAAAAAAAGTTTACAAAATGTATCCCTTTCTGAGGAAAATTGGGTCAAACTGGCTACATCACATGAAAAGCAAAGATGTTTACAGTTAGATGATAAGGTTCCTTTAGAACAGACTAGAAAAAAGACAAATAAACCCACTTTCAGGTATGCAAATCCAAAAAGGGGGGGGCTTTAAAAAAACTAATGCTCTCTCAATTTAATAAAAAGTAGAGAAAAATGAGAGCAGTTTGTTTAACCAGTTGACATCCGCGGTGTTAAACCCCCTTCCCATCCAGGCCATTTTTCAACAGTACCTTGGTTGCATTACAGATGGTTTAGGGCTTCCTTAGAGCAGAGTAATTTAATTTCTCAGAACGACGATTGCAGAAATCTTTAACAGGCCAAAGTGTTGGACAGCTTGGACAGCTTAGAACTGAGGATTGGTAAATGTCCCTATTGCGAACACAGGCTAAAGACCTGATTTTTCTTCCTCCCAGATAAAGTGTTGAAGTGACATTAAAATCAAACTTTTTTTTGCCCCTTCCCAATCCTACTGTGGGGACTTACCTTAAATGATGCCTCGATTCGATTGTCTTTTTCTTTACTGTCCTTTTTAGCTGTCCCTCCAACTCCTCTGTCCTCCTCTCCTCTGACATCCCACGGGCAGGGCATATGACACACAGTGCCTGGATCAGGGGAGAGCTGATCTAGCAGTGTGTACTATATACCGCCCGCATTGTATTCACGGGGCATATACATTGCAGGCGGTATATGGGCCCCCCACAGAGCCCCTAAAAATGTGGTGCCCTTGCCCCCCCCCCCACGCTACACCACTGCTTTATTGCTAGCAGTTTCAGTACAGTTCAAGCTTTCTCATAGCTGACCTTATGATTGTAAAGGCTAAGTGTTGGCATCTATTATAGGCGTGATTAGCACAAAGCACAGACATGGCAGTGGCCAAAATAGCTCAGCTGGGAACTGAAAATCTAAAGGTTTCTGGTGCATCCCAGGTCCCAGGTTTTAGCAGCTGTTCAATGACTTGTAGAATACTGCTTTGTGCATCACACTGCGCTGTGCCCATACTTTTGGTCTTCATTGTAAAACTATGGATGGTTACAGATGTATAGATGTACCACAGAGAATGGTCGTTGGGAAGGCCTCTAATGGTCCTGTCACAGTTGCATCTGGACCCTTAGCTGTGCTCTGTCTTCCTTAGCCAGAGAAGAGGCATTCACAATAACCAGTTCCATTCAAAAGGCAAACAATTGATGCCCCTTCTCACCAAGCGATTTCCAAATAACTGAAAAGCCTGTGTGCTTGACACCAGTAGATAGATGCACTGGTTATCTCATCAAGATGCTCAATCCTCTTCCATTCATCATGTGTAATTTTCATCAGGCTATGGTCACCCTAACATCTTTGATTGGGTTTGACCTTTGTCCCTTCATAATAATTTCATCAGACATGTTAGAATATGATCAATTTAACATACAGGTCACCATTAATGCAATGTTTTTGAAATAAATATGGAAGATACAAATTACATATTGAACTTCCTGAATAAACACTGTTAAATCTTTTGCTGTCTGAATTAACAGGTTTGTTACAGAACGTATTTCAGAAGAAATTGCTGCCCTCTGCTGCCTGGTAAAAGATCACATAATGAACATATATGACTCTTCCTCTACTGCAGGGATTCTCAAACTTTTTACTCCAAAGACCCAAAGAAGAAAACTGTTACCATACTGGAACCAAGGGGTATTAAAAGACAAACACATAAATTGTATAAAAGGACAGTCTCTTCACTTTGCAAACGCATTCAGGATTATATCTATTTGTCTTCCAATGGCAAAATCACCACTCTGATTAGCCATCACATGGGCTTATACCATGCATTTAATACAATGTTGATGAAGTTTTTTGTACTACAATACATGAGGCCTGACCCTAGAGGAGGGGATTTTGATAATAGAATCCTCCATAATGAAGCTAGGTGGATCTAGACATTAAAGGCTACATACAGTCCAGGCTTTAACAAGATACTTAGTTATAAGCCATTTCTTGAATAGTCTTTTGATTCTAGCTTATGTTTGTAAAATTACATCGACAATTGGTGAATGAATGAATGTGAGTTAATCAAATTGCATCTATGTTTATGTTAATCATTGAATGTTATTATTATACTTATCTATTGAGTATTTTTTAACCATTGATCTTGCCTTGCAAGCCATATCGGAGGGAGATAAGATTTGCAGGACAATTGTAGCATGCTGCATTACTCAATAACTAATTGTTTTGTTTTGCTGCTGGGTTAAAATAATTTTGTGCATCCCGGGGTCAGGAGGCATTGGTGCATTGTGTCTGTGTTATCTCGGTTATATCGGTGCTGTGTTATCATCTGGCAAAGTGCGCTTTCACAGTTACCCTCTAGGTGGCAGAGTGCTGAATGGTTGCCGGCCAGATTTTCGTCTGGCTGCTCCCGGCCTCGGCATGGACGCTTCTGCGCATGCACGTCAGTTAGCTGTCGGCGCGTGCGTTCCAGCCCTGAAAGTTTTTTCATTATGACGTTTTCGTAACATGATTTTGGTAGGTCCTGTTAGAGAGTAATATAAGAAGATATAAGATAAGATATAAGACTCACATCTCACTTTGATTTTGTTTTTCCAGTGTTCTAAATCCCTTCTCAGATGTGCATATACCATTGAAGGTATTTAGCAAGCCAGGCCCTGTCATAGTGTCGTTCTTCCTTCCTTTCATTGCAGTGAACCCTCTTCTCTCCCTCTGATCATGTAAGCTAAGCAGGCAAGAAAGTTCTGACAAAGCCCCGTTGTTAGAGGGGCGAAACCCGTCATCGTGGAGTTTACTTCATTTCACCCGTTCCTCACTGACTACATGTGATGGCCGTTTTTTAAAATCTTCGGCGGGTAACCTGTGAAGTCTAAATTGACAAGCAGTCATAATGGATAAATGGGAAAAGTGCTAGGAACGTTCCTTGAGAAACACAAGCATCAAACTGCTCCTGGAGACACTCACCCTTTGTGAGTAGAACTGCTTAATGCCGGCCGATGGGTAAGAGCTGTTACATGACCTGTGCTGCGGGCAAAAATCACTGTGACGTGCTTGCCTTAACAGCATGTTGTCTTTGACATTGCACTGCAGCAATCAGAGCCAGGAAATGAGCATTTTCTAAGTGAACTTGCGGTGGCCATTAGTGGAACTACAAGTGATTATAAATCTGGAATTGATGAATATACAGATTATTATGACCACTTGACGTTTGTAGGCAAATTAGCTATAATTAGCTATAATTTGGCGCTGAAGTTGCTAGAGGGCCAGACCATTATAAATAGGGAAGCAGGTTGTTTACCACGACAGTAGGAGTGATTTTTTTCTGAAGATATGGGGAAACAACGCGATTTAACAGCCTTTGAACGCAGGATGATTGTTGGCGCTCAAGCCATGGAGCGAGTATCAGCAAAACAGCAGAATGCCTTAAATGTTCAAGAACAGCTGTTGTTAAAGTTTTTAAAGACTGGACTGTCAGCCGAAAATCTGGGTCTGAACGTGCGAATTGTGGCCGTCAGCGACCAGTCAATGTTAGGGCAGAACGGAGAGTGGCAAGACTGGTACAAGACAACAGAAGGTCAACAGTGCAGTGTCAGATTCCTCGCATCACCTTTCAACATCTCGTGGAGTCACAAGGCGGCCCAACGAAGTCATCTCGTGGAGCCATCTCGTGGCCCAACGAAGTACTGATGGGGTGGTCATAATAATCTGGCCACTCAGTGTATTCCATATATAGGAATATATGTCTAAACATCAATATAAGCAAAGGAAAATGAGATGACTAGCTTTTTATAACCTAAGTCCTAAGAATATGCTGCAGGATTACTAAACATCAAACAATGAAAGTGCATTCAACAGGCGCAGTATTTGATACAATTTCAAATTTACGGATATAACAAGTCTTGCCTGAATTCAATACAATTAACATAATGTTCTAGTGTACTTCTTTGAAAGGAATGTAACCCAAAGACACTGATCCTTTTCTATTACTGCCAAGGTACAAATAGAATATGATCGGTCTCCATGATTCAACCAATTGATAAACATAAAGATTCAAATAGAGGGAACGGGGAGGGATTTGGTTGTATATGAATGTGTGTTAGTGTGAATACATCGTTGTCAATTGTAACCAGAGGCGTCACAGTGTGCGGTGAAGGAATATTTGTTATGATTGTTATGCTATACTATTGGATTATTCCAAAATAAAGTTTATACTTTTATATTAATGGATCTTGATCTTGGATGTGACTTATCCAGCACATGGCTTCCCTTCTTGGCAGCAGGCCTAGAAGGGTCAGACAATCCACAGCATCCCTTCACCAGGCGGGGGAGAGAAACTCACAAGGACAGCCCCAAATATTTATGTCCTCCCAGAGCATGCACCACTGGTCATGAACCTTCTAGTGATTGGCTGGGCTAGGGAGACACAGATATTCAGACATCCCAACTCTCCCGGACACTCCGGGAGTCTCCCGCTATTAGATAGCGGCTCCTGGCCGCCCGGGAGAGAAACACTTTATCCAGGAAAGGTTTATGTGTTCGATCGTTTTTTTTTTCTTTTCTGACATCGGGAGCCGTGGCCCGACCGTCAGTCAGAAAAGAAAAAAAAAAGGCATACGAATGCACAGCTAGATTCCTATTGGCTATTGCACTTTGCAATAGCCAATAGCAATTCATAAGTCCAAAAGGTATCCCTCACACTTCTTACCGGGAAATCTCTAGAGTTGGGAGGTGAAATGACTGTGGATGGCACCGGATCAAAGAAGAAGCAAGTTGACACCAGCAAACTGGAGATATGTGTCTAAGCAAATGTCTTTTATTGACACATATTGTCACAGAGGTGGTAGCATTTTGGGGCCACACAGGGCTGAGCCTGATGAAGGGATCTTGCGTAGCCCTGAAACGTTGCCATTTCTGTCACAATATTATTATTATTATACAGGATTTATATAGCACCAACAGTTTGCGCAGCGCTTTACAATATAAGGAAGACATTACAATCACAATACAAATCAAGACAAGATGGTAAGGAGGGCCTTGCCCGTGAGGGCTTACAATCTAATATGCATCAATAAAAGACATTTGCTTGGACACATATCTCCGGTGTGCTGGTGACATCTTGTTTCTTCACAGATAGCAAAGTTACTCCCAGCAGGAGGCAGATACAAACAATAACATAGAGCTTAGGAGAAACCAAATGAGCACAGACTATCAAATCAGGATCAGACTGAATACAGCCTGACAGCTCTAAATTTAAATAATCACTGCTTAATTCAAGGTGGCTACACATACATTAGTAAATCTATATTAAGCTAATAAATGTGAAGCAACACTGCTTATAAACACACTGTGCATCAAGGCTCCTTCCTTCCTAAATGTGCAGCAACACACCAAAAAACACAACACCACTAAAGGCCACCGAAGACCCCCAGTATAAGTCTGCACCAGATCCAACAAAGCAACAATGGCAGTAGCTAAGATAAATGTAAAAAAGAACTCCAGGAAATCTAACTGCACTGTAAGGTTTAAGCGCTTGTTTTTATCTAGAGGGCATAATAAAGGAGGTATACTCACCTGATCCTCGGTCCTGTGGCAGTCAGTGCTCACCTCTCTCCCCTTCCGCTCTGAGGTAGAGTGTCCCTTGCTGCCTTAAAGTCTAATGGAGCTGCATTAGATTAGTTGATGTAACGGGTTCTTAGACCGCCAGGGTCCAGAAGAGTAGAGGCTTTGGGGACTGATCTAGCAACCAAGTGGGTCCAAGGATCAGGTGAGTATAGTGTAGCCCCCATCCCCATTTGTGAGGTGGCTACTACACATTTAGTGATTGTTGGGGCTGTAGTCAGCCCGACTGTATTATAGTGGCATTTATCTGGTTAATTTCAGGTGTCTGGCATTGACTGTACGCACCTGGGTGGAGTGTGACTCTGCTAAATTGTGGGGCAGCCAATGAGGGACATTGTGAGTGTATGTACAGTGCATCAGCCAATCACTGGGGGGTCTATTCACGAAGCAGCCGAAGGATCTAGCCGTAGCTTCGGCCGATCCTTCGGCTAGCTTCGGCCCCAGGACCCCTTTGGTTCAGCAGAATCGAAGGGCTGCTGTACGGGCTATTCACAATAGCCCGTACAGCTCCAGAACTTAGTCGAGCTGATGACATATGCCTCGGCTCGGCTGAGCCGCGCTGAAAGCCTTCACTGATCTCCAGACAGCAAACTCTCCGCTTTTTATTTATTTTTTCTTTATTCTGACACGGAGCCGTGTCAGAATAGAAAAAAATAATAATAATTTTGCCCATAGGAATGCATTGCTAGATTCAATCGTTTTCTTTTCTTTTTTTTTACTTTTTTAACAATTTTTTCTGCTCTGCTCGGTCCCTGCGGTCGGTCTTTCACTCGGCTGCCTACGGCAGCTTAGTGAATAGACCCCTGGGTTTCTCTCAAACGGTGGTGCATGCTGGGATAGGGTACGTATACTGGAGGAAATTGCCATGTGCTCAGACTAGTCGGGACCAGCCATGGATTAGCACAGGACAGTGTGCTATCCAGCTATCCCCCAGGCTAGGCTTGAGCCCTGGGGGTGGGCAGAGGCTGGAGTGTGGGAAGTGATTCCCTGGGCCTCAATTATAGAGGAGGCCTGTGGTGTTTTCAGAGCAGGAGAACCAGGGAAGCTGATGTCTGCTGGAGGTGCTTTGAACATAGAGGACCTCTGGAGCATGGCTGGTGTCTCTCCTGCTTAGTTCTCCATTCTGAATTGAGAAAGCTGGTCGGATGACCAGTGAAACATCTTCAAGAAAAATACAGCAAGTCCAGTTGCCTTGACTTATTTGTGACAGATATCTCCTGCTGAGGATCTGTACTCATCCCTGCTCATCTGTTACTCCAATTACTATTATCTGTACCACAACTGGATCTACACTGAGATGCTAAAAAGGTCTGGTGAGTGTGGAGTCTATGTCTGTTACACCCGGGATGTCTAGGATCCCTATACCCTCTCTCCCCAGTGTAAAGATGTTAATAAAAGTTATTCAGCATTGCATTACTGGAGTGGATATTGGCTTTGTGGGCACTAGAACAGGGCGGTTGAATGCTAATGGGGCAGCTGGAGACCAAATCCCCCAGACAACTAGTGATGACCCGGGTTAGTGCAGCGGCTCCTTCAGGGGTGCACGCTACAATATTTTCTTTATTTTATCCCCTAGACAAAAATGAGCATTTAACCCTTAGAGTAAGGGGGTAGCCCCATTGCAAGGGTTTATTTTTAGATCTCCTGTAGCTCTACTTTAAAACTAGCAAAACAGGGAAGGTGACCATGGCTGGGACAATATTCAGAGCAATAGAAAAAAAGACATTCCACAAGAACACCTTTTCAGCATACAAACTGGCATCTCTGACTTCTGGTTTTCACTGCTCACATGTGAACAAACCTTTTCTAATACCCTGACATTTCCCCTATAAAATGTCTTGATATCATTTTGAGCTTATTGTTCCATCTCTTATAGAAGGCTATTCAGGCCTCGAGGCAGAAAAAGCAGTTCCAAATCGCAATGCTCTTCTTAATGACTGCAATGAGTTTTCAGTGCGAGGTGTTTATTTACCTCCAAACATATTTTCTGTAAGGTTTGATGTCACATCATGTCATTGTTCTACGTAGAACATCCAGGTGGTCTTTTTAACATACAGCAATGTTTTCTTGGAGAATGCCCTTTTTCCATGTGTCCTTTCATGAACACAATTTTCATGTCCGCTATTCTAAACAATCCTACACAATACCCTTGCACAGTTCTCATACCTGGAAGCATAATTTGGGTACTATTTGGCACCACTACATGTGTATTTTGTACAAGAAAAGATCTCCCAGATCTGGAAGCACTGTCTAATGTCTTTGGGTAGCTTATTTGAACATCTATGCGGAGCTGTAAAAACTCAGCTGTGTGTGTAATTTGCACTTTGGATATTGAGTTCTGTAAACATTGTTATTATCAAAATGGTTAAGATTAGCTGGTAAATGTGTAAAATGGGTAAAAAGAAGTCAAGAGCCCAAACTGCTGGCTGTAAATGGTAAATTAAATAGTAGGTATAGGTAATATATACCTGACCAAAAATGTAGTCTTCTACATGAAAAGTAAAGAAAATATATACAAAATCATGTGCAAGAAAATCATTGCACGTCCATTGTTGATAGCTTGAGGTTCTTTCCCAGTCTCTAGCACTGCATTCGGCACTGTTTCTGTGAACGTTTGCAGGATGACACCTCCTAAGGAATGAAGCAATAGTATTATATTTCCTCCATCTGTACTCATTTTGTCTTTCTGTGTATATGTGAACACCCAGGGCTTTGGAAATTCTTTTGTAGCCCTTTCAGCTTTATGCACCTCTATAATTCTTCTTTCCTCTGAAATCTTTTAACTGGGGCATAAGTCACATCAAAAGAACTTTCATGAGAAAAGCACACTCCATAAGCAAACAGACTTATTGCCATATTTTTATTAAGGCTCCATCCATACCTCTAAACTCATCCCATTTACTGTATGTATTGAGTCCAATTACTGTTTTTTTTAACTTGAGGCTGGGATGGGATGCCTGAAATGATGAAAGGTACAGCTTTTATGAAAAATATAAGCTGTGGATGTACATTATGACATGTCAGGGATTTGTTGTTATAGAAAGGTTCACTTTAAACACCAATATATTTTTGCAACCTTCAAATTAAGGGGGTTATCCACAAAGGAGCTGAATGATTAAGCTGAACCATCGGCTAATCCTTCGGCTCACTTCGGCTGCAGGAGCCCGGCAGTTCAGCTGAACCGAAGGGCTGCTGTACGGGCTATTCACAATACGCATATGCCTCGGCATCACGTAGGAACGGTCTTCCTACGTGATGCTTTCGACAGCTTAGTGAATAACCCCTAAAATGTTCTTCAATGAAAGAAACACGGCGCTGGTTACAGTAACTTGAACCTCCAGACATGATGTGTGTCTACTGACATCATGTGGCTTTATGTAGTACTTCATCTACTTTCTTACCGTATAGTTGGGCAAAGTGACATTGAGTCTGATTTTCTAAGCCCCCATTTATACCTGAGCATTACTGCAAGTTCGTGGGCATTTGTTTCCCGCATTTGGCTCGCGTCCCCATTGATTTCAGTGGGTCCCCGGATGTGCGGAAAAACGTGGGAAAGTAGGACATGTCACAAATTTTCCCACTTGTGCTTTTTCACATGTGTGAACGTGCAATGCGATTGCTCGGCCGCGTTTGGGGTGCCATTAACTAGTGATGGCACCTTGAAGCCCGTTCCACATTTGCGCACAAAGCAAGTTCTTTAACAAAATGCCCATGTGTGAACGGGGGCATAGAACATGAGCACTATCATTGTTGAAACAAAGTGAAAATTCACATTGCAAATCATCATTTTTAAGGCCAGTTTTTGAAACTGGATTTTTGCTCGCACATTATTGGATGACTGAAGTCAGTACAACTTCATCTCATTTATTAAGCTAAGTAAAAACACCAAAAGAAAATGAATTTAGCTTAGTGAGTGAGATGAAGCTGTGCAGATCTCAATCTTCAATCATGAGCAAACATAAACATATCATTGGGTATTCTTTGCAAAGGGAATTTTTAGTTTTGATTTACTTTAGTCATTTAGGTCCCATTCACAACGATATTTTAGTGTGATTAGGGGTTCCTGCATCAGGAACTTGTGATTTCCGGCAGCAGGAACCCCTACTCTGCCATTTACAAGCGGCAGCTGTCAGTCAATCAAGTTAACGATCAGATGACAGCCGCTGCATATGAACGCTGGCACACTGCATGTAATCCTATTTGATGCAATTAGCTGATGCAGGAATCCCTAATAGCACCTAAAATATAGGTGTGAATGGGGCCTAAAATAACCTCACATTCATTTTGCCCGTAAACATTCTCTGCTACTTTAGAAAAACAACCACAGTATCTCTTTAAATGTGTGCGTGTGATATCTGTACAGTCATATTCTACAGTCAGCAATTCCAGACATCATGTCTGATACACTCTCCTCAGCTCTCCATTTACGCAGGAATTAGTACGTAGAATGTGACAGCACATGTGCATAGCCCCTATGTACACACAAAAAGTTTTCTTTAGCGCTTGGCGCTAATGGCTGCCAGCTGAACAATCCACTTGCTGTTGCACACTCAAAGTTTCTGAGGAAGGGGGCTTGCCCCTGAAACGCACCAATCTTGGCTGACTGCGGTCGGTGGACGGTGATGTGACATGGTCGGGGATATACCATGTTGGGTTAACAGACAGTGTGGCCTCTCGTTTGTTGTTAAAGCCTGATGAAAACGTTTGTTTGTGAGTACTTTTATCCCTTGTTTTATTTATTGTAATAAACGATTTTACACACGGAGGTGGCGCTCTGTTCCCTTTTGTTTCCTATGTACACACATACTAGGGCTGATTTAGCCAATTAACCTACCAGCATGTCTTTGGAAAAAGGGAGGAAACCCTCACAAACACAGGGAGAGCATGCAAACTCCATACAGTTTCCTAACCTCACAAAGGAGTTCAAAACAAGGTGCTGCTCAGTGCAATTCGTTTTGGAAAGATTCGTTATTCGGACGTATTTTTTGGAAATTCAGAGATTCGGATGTATTTTTCGAATGAATTTCCGCATAACAGAAATGATGAATGCAAACGAATCCGAATTTCCGATTCCGTAATTCGTTAGCGGTAGTCTGGACGAAATTTCGTTTGTGGGCAAATTTTTGTTGCAGCAAAGTGACATTAGAGAAAAACAAACAAACTTTTTTTCTTTTAGTCTGCAGAAGAGGACAAAAAAAGTGAGGTTCCCCCCCAATTCGTACCAGACCCTTTAGGTCTGGTAGGAATGTTAGGAGGGACCCCCCAAGTTAAAACAAAAAAATAAGTGCGGGGGTTCTCCCCAAAATCCATACCAGAATTTTGCATCGGGGTATCCCTTTAATTAGGCAGGCCCCCATAAGCCGCCCCCCTCCCTTGTGAATGAGTAAGGGGTACATGTACTCCTACTCATTCACTAAAGGGTTAAAATTCAAAGTAAATAAACAAACCACACTTTTAGAAAAAATCCTTTAAATCCCTTCGTGACGGGAGACGTACACTGTACGTGACGAGTTATTTGCGGCTCTGCAATGCTGGTAACCACTGAGAATGAGCAGTTACCATTCATTAATGGATGCCGCGGTATCAAGGCATCCATTAATGAAAGAGTTAACCTTTTTCAGACACCCGATCCCCTTTAGGAATTGGGTGTGTGACAGTGAGAGCAGAGCCGCATTTGCAGTTCTTGCCTTCACTCTGACAGCTGGCATAGATCAGGAAATCCCGAGGTATACCGGCTTTTTGTTGTTGTTGTTAACTTTCAGCAATAGATACATAATGTTTCTATTCCTGAAAGAATGTTTCAGGTTTCTGATCGTTGTTGGAACGATCAGAAAACCTTCAGTGACAGCTGATCCTGAAATGCTGCAGGATCAGTGTCACTATTATTTACGGATTCACAGATATATATATCGGCCGCCGAAACATATCGACTGAAAATGGCACTTTTGGATAAATGCCGAAAGTGCCATTTTCCTGCCGATACATCGGCGCATCCGTGATTTCTTTCCTCCTCGCTGGGCGCTGCTGTGTGTCCCAGCCTGGAGGAGAGAAAGTGACAGCCGGCTGAGCGCTGCGGGACAAGAGCCCTGTAAGCAGCCGGTGTCTCTCCTCCCACACCGCTCAGCCGCGGTACGGTGTGGGAGCGGAGATAGCGCTGTCACAGGAGGCTGAGCTCTCCTCCCAGTGTGTGTCAGAGAGGAGAGCAAACACTCAGCGATCAGTGATGGCTGAGTGTTTGTACATAATTGAGGACATAGTATGGTTACTATATCCTCAATTATGAATGAATGGGAAGTGATCTACATCCACTCCTGTTCATTCATGATTGTGGTTATAGTAACCATACTCTGTTCTCAAGTTATCAATGAACAGGAACACTCAGTATAGAGGATTCCTGTTCATTGATAACACGGGATACAGAAAAAGAGATTGAGGACTCTGTGTCCTCAATCTCTTTTTCTATTTTAAAAGGGAAATATCAGGGGTCTGTTTAGACCCCTAATATTTTGCCGAAGCCCCTAAAAGTAAAGTAAAAAATAAAAATATTTGATAAAAAATGAATAAATAAAAATAAAAAATACAAAATTAAAAGTTTGTAAAAAATAAATAAAAATAAAATATTTTAGAAATTAAAAAAAATAAAAACCTTTTTGGTTTCAGTTTCGGCCTGACAATTGTTTCTATTTCGGTTTCGTTTCGGTTTTTAAATTTCTATTTCGGTGCACCTCTATTATTACTGGCTGTTCTTAAGCTTGAAGCAGCCTAATAATAACCAAAAATGAATGAATTATTTTATCAAGCAGTCATAGTGAGATTAATTCACAACGATGGTTGATATAATTAAATAAATCAAAATGTAAAAAAGTTTAAAAAAATAGTGTCCATTTCAGGATGGAAAGCGGGGAGCAGAGCGGCAAACGCACTGAGATGGGAGAGCTGCACTCGCAGCTTTCAATCAGGTCACCTGCACATACTGTCATACAGGGGCTTGTTAGCTCCTGTGTGATAGTAATAAAGATAAGTAAAAAAAAAAATGTATAAAAAAATAATAACATAAATAAAAATAAAAACAAATAAGTAAAAAATAATAAG
>NW_017307301.1:89450-151948 GCF_000935625.1 Nanorana parkeri
AAGTAAATAAAAAGTAAAAAATAAGAATTTTTTTTAAAAAAATAAGAAAATAATTATAAAAAAATTATAATAAGATAAAAATGTATATACAAAAAGTGAAAGATGGCAAGAGAAATAAAAATTTTAAAAAAGTAAAAAATTAAAAAGTGATAAAGTTTAAAAAAACAAAAAAAAACAAGTAAAAAAGAAATTTGGGAAGGGGGTGCATTGAGGAACCTGGCCTTGGGGCAACAGGGAGAGTAAATCCGGTCCTGACTACAGCACCATAGAAGTGGTGCACATGTAATACTGGTCCTTTCTTCTACGTTCCAGATTGATGGATTATTTTTCAAGTTAGAACCGTTTTTTCTTTATTTTTATTTTTGTGGTTTTGCGAGTTTCTATTTTCCTGATTTTCTACTTTCCTATCCAGCAATTTCTAGTTTTATAAATGTCTAGGAAAAATATTGAAAATCTGCCTGAAATGTTGTCTTACTTTTATCAATAAGGCTCCATTTTATTCAGGTATGAGTAAGGAACACGTGGCATTTTTAAAACAAAGAAGTTTATTGTGCAAAAACAGAACCAACATTGTCTATGAAAAGTGCATTATGCAAAATGTCTGGTAAAGCTCGCAGACAAACTAAAACCAACTAAACATCACAATCGCAGAAGGGCATCAAACCACAAATAAAAACAAACGCAAATAAATTTTGTCCCACATGGGAACGGAGTAAACAGACAGGATGACTGAGCATTTTATGTCAGGGCAAGTCCTTCATACACGGCCTGTTTTGTAGAAATCATGCAATTGATTTGAGTATCTTTCTTAATAACAGTGCCATGTAAGGTTTAAGTCTTACAAAAAATTATGTCTAAATAATAATAGCTAAAAAGCAAAAGCACTTTTCAACAAAAAGGGGAATGATCCATTCACTGTGCATGTTCTTTATGGCATTCTCTAGTGAATGGTGGATAAAAGTCACTGTGTACCAGTGAGTCTGTGACATCGGTGAAGACAATCTAAATCAATCATCATTCTTGGTGAAAGAATGGCCTAATTTGGTGAATTACTGATAGAGATAGGAATGCTGGGGACAGTGTTGGGATGATAGCAGAGGACTTTTTAAATTAAAGCATATGGCATGCCAAACGGTTTTATTTTTGTGTAGTACAAGGAATGGCAAAATCCCGCTCATGGTTTTTTTTGCTGCCTGTGTGTTATTGTGGAGATCTTCCTTCACTTCCTGTCTCAGAGACACAACAGGACATGAAAGAAAAACTCTCCCAAGTAGGGAAATCCTCTTATTAAACAGTTGCCACTAGAAGAAGTGTTCCCAGTCGAGGATTGCCCCTATATTCCTGTTGTAATGACAACTCTAAATCTTGGATTTTCGCACCAGGCATACAGTTCCAGTGACAGGGGACACCAGGACACAATAGAGAGGGCGAATCTCCCCAGCAAGAAACACAGGTAGCAGTAAAAACCCAACAAAAGTTCTAACTCTTGCCTGGTCTATACAAAATGGAAGAAAATTGCCTTTGGATATATTAGTGATTAAGGATGATGTGTTTGGACTGGACCTGGACTCCTCAGAACACAGAAGGAAGTGCCGGAAAAGCCCCAGCCCACAGCTGATTGGGCAGCTGGCCTATGGCAATTCCATGTTTGGAGGAGCTCGCATTTGGAATGGGTTTGGTCTGAATCTGAGCTCATCCTCATTAGTTATGTTGCTCCAAATCACAAAACAAGTCCTTACCTAGAAAACACCACTTGCATTGATACTCATTCATCCAATATCTGTTTCTATTAATACTGTTATGTTACTAAAACTATAGCTTAATGATGATTCCATTTTTTTTTGCATTTATAAAATCCGGTTATCAAATAAATACATAAAAAACATAAAAAACTATCTTAATAAAAAAAACACATAAAAACACATAAATATAGAACTGTCTTGTAAAAGCTGAGGCATTGTTTGAGAAGAGTCTGTAGGGGGCAGTCCAGCTGTGTCCTAGTGCAGAAAATTCTTGCATGTCATTCTCTTATGAGACTGTTTGAAAAGTGGTTGCTGCTGTGGACGGAAACCAGGGGGACGTCACAGGCTGAAAAAAAAAAAGGTGTAAAGTCAGTTTAAAGTGTGATGTTCTACAGACATTTGTTGTCATATCTGTTTTCTCAGAAGTAGCAGGTCATTATCTTGATATTGAGTCGCTGCGGGTAGGAATGATGCGTCACTTCACAAACACCTCTAACCATTAAAGTAAGTCCAGAGTTGCCATGATGATAGATTTGTTCATTCGTCCCTCCCTTTAGAAACAAATACTTGGACTGCATGGCATGGGTTTTAACTGGCCACAGCACCCCTATAATTTAAAGTCAAAGCACCTCCTGCACACTGCTCCAATCAACAGTGCTCTAGCTCCCTAGGCAGCGCTCTTGATTGGAGTAAAATGGAGGCACCTTGGACCGCTGGAGACCCAGCCAATGATTGTGTGTGAGAGCAGCAGTCAAACATGTCAAGGTGCTACCAGCATAAAATATTTTAACCCTTGCTGCAGCACTTAGGGGCTACAAAGTAGCATATTTATTACTATTTTTGCAGCTCAGAAATCACAATAACCAAATTAAATTGCACCCAATAAATAACATGAAAACTGTTGGTCACAGTGGTGTTCGTAAACCCAAAGCCTTGACTATGATCCACCAAAGTCCCAACCACTCCTAGTGGAGGACAGTTCCAAAATGAATAATTACTGATTAGCAAAGGGACTTAGCTCCTGGTGGAAGAACTGACACCAAAAATGCTACGCATCCTACCACCAGATGTACCCCCCTATTTTGTAACCAAGCCCAACCCCCTAACCCGCAAACCTGCTGAGGCATGTGACCCCATTTTTGTACATTGAATGAAGGGTGGGTGGGACACCTTTCCTATCCTGTTGACTTTTCTGGAATGATTTTCTAGCACAGATCCTACTCCTGCGTCACCTCTATACCATGTGATCATTGACTGCCGCTCATGTAAGGCCTATTTTTACAATATCATCCTACATTTTTCCTAGGACTGTTCTTCATAACTAGGACTGTTGCCCTGTTAAGATTATTTCTCAATGCATTTGCTCTTGTTGGTTTGACTACTGTAGAGTGAGAAAGTTTTAGAACTACTATAATATTTTTACCCTGTTGGGGGTGGTGGAGGGAGGTTCGGGGCCCATTCACACCATAAGCGATGACTGACGTTTTTCAGTAACTGAACATTGCCAGTCACCGCTGGGGCATATAGAAAGCAATTGTTTTCTATGGACCCGACCTCACCCAGTACACTAGCCCGCATGCTAGAACTAATACATGGGCTAGTGTGAACAAGCCCTTAACCTCACATCTTGTCCAGGGGACCATGAAGAAGAGTTGCAACTTCTGTTAAAATGTAATTGCTGTCCATGACCCTTATTAACCCCTTCGTGACTGACGACGTACAGTGTACGTCGCCAGCATCGGGGCTGTTTAAACAGGCTCCCGGCGGCTATTACCGCCGGCACTCTGTTTAAACTTGTAAAGCCGACTGTCGGCTTTACAACAGAAGCGATTCTGGCGACTTACCTGTCGCCAGATCGCTTCTGTGTCCTGAAGGAGGGCCCCCGCTGTGCTTCCCGGGCTCCGTTGTCCCTCCTACGGGCCCGGGACCGGCGTCCTTGGTGTCCGCGGGGAGCTGGGGAGGAGGTCGAATTTCCTCTTACTTCCTGTCCGCCCCACTATTGGGTATGCAGATGACATTATAGTTCTAACAGTGGTTCTAAAGGTTTCCCACTCTATACAAAAAAACCTCTATACACAACTATAAGCCTTATTGAAATGACTCATAAAGAATCTGCCTTGTATTCACAAACGTCTATCCAATCAGTGCTGCTAGAATATAAAAGAATGGTTGCAGAATACAAAGCACATAGGTGTGTAAATATGTATTACAATAGACTCAATTTATAAAGCTTCAACACAAGGATAAGGATCTTTATGTCAGCCTTGTGACCCCATGTTTCACATTTCAGTCGACTCGGCTATTAAAGACTGGCCCTTTTTTGAAAATAAAGGATCCTTATCCTGGTGTGTTAGCTTTGTACATAGAGCCTTTTTGAAAACATTTGTACATTGTATTGGAGCTGCACTTGGTCCTAAAGCTGGCCGTAGATGGGTAAAATTTGATCAGTGGATGGCCCTGTCAGCACCACCTGGTTTAATGGATTAAAAACTGACTTAGCCAGATGGAAAAATCTTTATCAGATCAGATGCAGTCACTGTTTAGGAACTCTAATAGCCACAGATGCTACGGCAACCTAAATACAGTAAACTCCTCGTTATCCGGCATCTACAGGGATTGGTAGATTCCATATGAATGTAGTTTCTGGTTACTCAAGAGTTACTATTAAAGATAGGTCTAACTTATGCCATATCTCATACTATACTATACCATAACATAAACTCTGTATTGACTTCATATTAATATTGCAATGCAGTAATCAAAAGCAAATTAAGACAAATAGACACACAATCGTTTCCAGGATAATCTATGCCACAGATCAGCAAAACCGTGAGTACACTGGGGATTTTTTTTCTGGGTAGATGAGAGTTCTGGTTATTTGAATTCCGGATAACAGAGAGTTTACTGTACAAGAGCTGAATATTTGAAAGTGAAAAGAGAGTGGTGGACCTGTGTGGTTATTCTGATTTTATCCTCCAATAGTGGTTAAGTGATGTGAATAAATGTAATCTGGCTAATGAGTATACAGCTATCACTGGTCTAAGGGTCTCCAGGGTATCCTTGGCTTGACAGTGAACACAGTAGACGTAGGGATTGAAGCACCACACCAAATAAAATATTCCAGATACAACTTTAATGTGGAAAAACCTGAGTGGAATAAAGTTGCATCTGAACTATTTTAATTCTTTTGGTGCTTCAATTCCTACATCCAAATACAAGAGCCAGCAGAGGAGATTGCTCCATCCTCACTGTTTTGATGTTTTGTATCTATAAGTGTATGAAATGTGTTTCCACTTTTGCAGACAGATTGGGATAACACCTACTTTATATTTGTTACATGTTCTAAATCACAAAGCAGAACTTTCAAAAGGAACTCCAGGATTTTTTTCATTAACCCTTGTAGTGGGTCTACCGCCGTGCAGCAAGGGTTAACTGCTCGTTGGTGTCTAGGTTAAAAAAAAAAATATATTCACCCAAAGCTCCTAACCGGGTTCTTCTTAGACTGGTTCCTGGAATGTCTCTCCCCCTCTGCGGCGGTGTCTAAGGTCCAGTAAATCATCGCCTCTATACACTGTGTATAGATATGAGGATGCTGAGGAACTAATGTGCTGTGGAGGAGGGGACAGACTGGAGGAAGCGCTGTGACAGCTGCCTGGCTCAGTGCTTTGGGGCTAGTATATCTAGACACGAGCGAGCACTTAACCCTTGCAGTGCGGGGGTAGCCCCTCTGCAAGGGTTAATAAAACAAATTCCTGGAGATCTGCTTTAAAAAGCTTACCTTTGTTAGATGCTCTTTCTGCTAATTCCAGGACTGAAAAAATACTGCTTGGTTCTCCCTGTTTGGGAGATGGTGGAATTGCTTTTTTTTTATAATTAACCCTGTCTGTACTGTACTGTACTTCATTATCCCTTGTAAACTGTATGCTCACGACTGTCTGTCCTGACAAAGGGATACAGCCCTGAAGACCGTGTATGTCAATTAGGAGACGCTCAGCCTGTTCTATGTCTTTCTATCAGGACAGTCGATGTTTGCTGTTGCAAATTTAGCATTGCCTGCTAAATAGAGATATCTAAAAGGTAAGATTTTTTTTATGTAAATGGGAACACATAACAAATATATATTTGAGTTTTCTAACTTTTGACTGCAAAAGTGGAAATACACTTTAACCACTTCATGCGGGTGGCTGTACACATATGGGTGGCCACTGAAGTGGTTATACCAAGAACACAGCTACTGCTGCGGATGTGTCCTTAGTATCACTGTAAACAGCAGGCAAATGCTGTTCAGGTACATCTGATCCGGTCACTATATAGCCGCCAGGTCGCTTGTACCGATCAGTGGTGTGTGCTCCCCCCCACCGCCGCTGCGGCTGCTGCCGCCGGCTACCCCAGGTTTCGCTGACCCCCTTATGGGCCCGGGACTGGCACAGTTGGTATCCTTGCATCAATCGGAGAGAGATCAGCAAGCTTCTAGCAGCTGATTTCTCCTCCGATCACTGGACCAAGAAGTGATCTGTATTACTTCGTCAGCTTTTCTGGGGCCCCTAGGTGACATTAGGGGTCTTAAAAGACCCCTGATACCTCCATAAAGAGGACCTGTCACACCCTATTTGCTATTTCATAGGGAACCTGTTAGCCCCTATGTGATAGCAATAAAGTTAGTTTAAAAAAAAAATGTTTACAAAAATTAAAGTAACATATAAAAAAAATTTAAAAGTGCAAAAAAAACATTTTTAAAGTTCCCCGCACCCCACGTGCACGCACATACATACGCAAACGTGTCAGTGCGCCTACATGCAAAAACGAAAATTGCATCCCACATGTTACATATCCCCACGAATATCAGAGTGAGAGCAATAATTCTAGAGCCATTAGTCACTGTTAGCACTAAACTGATGAGTGGTAAAAGCTTTTAAAATGTCTCTTATGGGAAATTTTGGATATTATAGTCTCTTGCGGCTTCATGGGTGAACGCAATTTTAAGGCTTGACATTTAATATCTATTTACCCGACTGACCCCATCTTTCATATTTCAACAAAAAATTGGGTATTATATTCTGTTTCTGTGCATTAAATTTCATTTTAGTGCATTTTATCCTAAAAATACTGGTTTGATAAACATTTTTGATAAAAATACAGTGCAACATAAAAAAATTGCAACTAGCCTCTCTTTATTCTACAGGACCTCTGCTATCAGAAAAGAAATCATTGTTTGGGGGTCTGAAGCTGTTTTCTAGCCAAAATGTCAGATTTCATCATGTGTGTGTGCAAATAGTAAGAAGTTGCTCCGGGCAGCAAGTGTTTAAATTGCACGCTGTATATATTTGTCCTGTGTAGAAAATCATTCCTTGACTTTCCGCTGTTCTCGTTTTTGTCTAGCACTCTGGGAGTGATGAGTGGATGATGAAAGCTGGTAGAGCCGGTTCCAAACTGCACTGTGTATAAACAGGCCATTACATCATGCTATCATTTACATGTGAAATGCAGCGCTGGAGCCTCGGTCACAGGGACTTCCCCACATGTCCCCACTGAGGGATTTCTTAGATTTAGCAATCACAGCCTGATCTTCAAGGCAAATTATTTCTGGGAGCAGAGTTTTAGAGATTTTATCAAATTAACTCAAATCCCTGAAAGATGACATCCCTGAAACAAACACTGACTGCCCCACCAGAGTCACATGACATTCAGCTCAGCAGTTTATTATATTTCCATACAGGATTGCAGAAGAAATCACATCATCCAATGAATATAAGACATCAAGCTTATTTATAGGAAATTATATCCAGTAGCAGATAATAGCCAATCAGAGATCAGTTTCTACAAGCCAAAAAAAAATGGACAAATGAATCATAACGAGTGAATGTAAATTCACATGCAGGCCATAACACTGAATCCCTGTGTAGATGGGGAAATCCAACCACTGGGCTATTGTGTTCTGACAGCCGGCACCCCCAGCCTCCAAATACCTGACAAGTCACTGCAGCTCCTTCAACAAAAGTCAATAGAAAAGTCACATTTTGTCTAATGGAGGGGTGCTGACAGTGCAAATTTTGGCCGTGTCAGTAGGACCAAATTGGAGCAGTGTATGGCCGGCTTCACGCAGAGAATCAACATCATACACCTTGCAGCAAGCTACAGTTTGTGTGTTACAGGAAACCTGAAAAACACTGAGGCTGCCACTGCTGGCATCTCATTCTGACAATGCTAGTTGCTTGGCTGTCATGCTACTTGCATAACCAAGAGCCAGACCACCACTGCTGGCATCTCATTCTGACAATGCTAGTTGCTTGGCTGTCATGCTACTTGCATAACCAAGAGCCAGACCACCACTGCTGGCATCTCATTCTGACAATGCTAGTTGCTTGGCTGTCATGCTACTTGCATAACCAAGAGCCAGACCACAGATTGCAGGCAGGGCGCTGTGATGTTTTCAGGAAGCTATGTACAGCAACCTCCCATCAGCCATGATCTGCCTGCACTGCATAGGGAAGCATGGAGACCTAGTGATGACATTACTGTGTCTAAAATAGGATATGTAATAAAAACTGAAAGGTTTAATTCAAAAATTTCAAAAAAGTAGAAATCAGAGAAAGCAAAATGTAAATAGATTAGACTTCAGCTTTACCAATGACGCCGGGCTCCAGGTAAGGAGCAGGGCCCATACTGTAATGAGACCTCTTCACCATGTCATGGAGTGCTCTATCCTCTGCTCATCACACACTGAGGCCGAGAATGTATTTTATTTGACTACTTACCAGCTTTTTGTTATTTTTTGTTTTCTTTTTGTTCTTGTTGTTCTGCTTTCTTCCAGCTTTCCCTCGTTTTCCTCCCTTGGCACCTTTGTTACCCTTTTTGCCTGCCGGTAGCTGGACAGTTCCTCCGCTCAGCTCCTTCACTTTTTTCTGCACCCATTTGGTTTTCGGGTTGGCACAGAAGGATCCATTACCCTCGGTGCGGAATCTAATGAAGTAACAGAAGAAAGAATGGATAATTCTACTGGGCTTTTCCCAAGTGCTTTACTGAATCGGGATTAAGGGTATATCATTCCTTTAATATGGATCCCCTATTTGTACAGAGACATATAAATCTCATTCTGATTTTATCATAAATACTTGCATATTATGGTGTCTTTTTAATGTTCAGCAGATGGTGAAAGTTTATATAAGTTCATCAATGCCCTTAAAATGCACTACGGGCAGATGTTAAAAAGATAAACACATAGGAGTTGATTTATAAATCTTCCAGCCAGTGTATAGCTGGGCACTCCATTCACGTGGCATTCCTGCCACTAGATGGAACTTAGAAGCATATGAAATTCTCATGGTCCTCTGCGCCATCTAGTGGCGGTAGTGCCATGCAAATGGCATCTGCCCAGCTGTATGCTGGATGGAAAAGTTATAAATCAGCCCCATAGTTTATTGGAGTTGTGCATTACTTTAAAAAAATGTATTTGTACATATAAGTAGCTTAGGTAACTGAATCTCTCTTAATATAAGCATCTGCTATCCCCAACACTTGGAGGGGCACCTCTAGGAACCAGTCTGTCACTGCCAATCAGCTCCCTACTGCTGACAGGGAATGTGCTGACAGGAAGAGAGATGAGAGAGCAGAGAGATTACTCATCAGTGTGTTGCTACTCTTATAATGTCCAATTATTTGAGTTCAAGCACACCACTGTATTCCTTAATTCTAAGGCCCTATTCATACCTGAGCCTAGCGGGAACATGTGTTCATGCGCATTTTGCTTTCCGTGTTTGCTGCGTGTCCCCATTGAGTTCAATGGAGTCCTGAACACACGGCAAATGCAGAAAAGCAGTGCATGTAGCAAAATCTGCGACATGAGTTCTGAGTTTTATTCGGGATTTGCCCAGCTGCGTTTGGGGTGCCATTAACGGGTAATGGCACAGCAAACGCATTTTCTGAATGTTTGATGCACGTACACGAACCTCTCAGGTGTGAATGCTGACTTACGGGAAACGTGGTGTCACACTCTTGACTGTACTGTGTGAAAGGCCGAAGAGTATGAATCACAAATGTGACTGAACTGAATGACTATTCAGTGCAGAATTAGTAAATTATATCTTTGGCAGATAAGTCAAGTCGTATTTGGTTATTTCAAATGTGTCCCCCGGCACTGGTTATTACCTAAGTACAGACAGGGTCCAAGTGCAGAATGATTACAGGTTAGCAATGCTGTCATATGAAATGGGACTGACTGAGGTTACCAGCCCAGACAAATTTCACATCAGCCCCTGAAAACCTTCAGGCACATGGGTCCTTCTTTCAAAGTCACAACTACAAAACTTCCTATTCCAATTGTGTTGTGTCCCAACTTGGAATGTTTAAATAAATACCTGGAGTCAATATTCACCCTGTGATCCTGTACCAGTCTCTGAAAGCTCATTTGCACTAACATATCAGGAAACTGTAAAATAAAGGGATTTTCCAGTCTTGGCGGAAACCTTCATCTGAGCCCCTGCCACTTACTTGCTTAATTAACTGAATATTAACCAATGTTTGTGGAAGGACACGGCGTGATTCATTAACAAACTGCAATGAAAATATTAACAAAGTTCTATTGTGTCTCTCTGTGATACAATGGTTAACCTAAAAATGTAATGTTTAGTTATAATAAAATGCTCCAAGCTCGCTCCGGTGATGGACTACAATGTCACTACAGCCGAGTGATACACAAATAAGATACATTGTTGTTAATAGTCAGGGCACCTGAATTCATTTTTTAGATTTAACTCCTGAGTTTAATGTCACTTTAATCATGTACAATGCAGACCCACATAGAGACGTAAGCGCACCACAAACGTGTGCAATCTTCTTTAGCTCTATCAGCAACTATTTAGTTTAGAACCTTCCTGATACAATTGAAGTGGGTAGCTTAGGTAGGTCCTCATGTTACATAGTTTTGGTAAATCTAAAGTTGACTGTAGAAAGATTGTACGGTCAGATTGTAACATGTATTGTTACCCTAATGTGTGAAAAGCATGACGAACATTTATTATTGCCCAAAGCAAAAATGTTATATATTGCTTACCAGTTCTCAGATTTTTCAACTATATTTAACAGGCCAAGCTGTTCAGCAAAAGTGGTAGATAGAGGGTTGAGGCAAAGCTTTTAACACTGACAGGGGTGTTTACAATGTTCAGCTTTATTCATGTAAAACCTTTATCCCAAAAGGAAAAAAAACTGCTTAAAAAGTATTAGCTGGAGTTCAGATTTAGTTAATAGTTCATCTAAATCTGCTAGTCCACACAACACTACCCTCTCCACAGGGTGACAATGCTGCTGTCCAAGGGTGGCTCCATTGGCTTCACTATAGAGTGGAGTCACCCTAAGACAGGAAATGTGTTACTCACCAGATTGCCAAGTGCAAATAAAGGAAAAAACACCCAAAAAGAACAATGCAGCCACCATGTTTAAGGATTGGTAAACTGCAATATTCTAAGCCCCGTTCAAACCTTCATCTTCCGTGAACGGGCGCCAAAGTTAGCACACGCCCATGGAAATGCGCACAAATGTGCAATGCAAACAAATGCGCAATGCGCTTGCGGTGCCATTCATTTTTGTAGGCACCCCAAACGCAGCCAGCAAGATGCACATTTTGCTCTGCGTTCGTGCACGTGAAAATGCGAACAAACGCGAAAGCAAAAACCGCCAAACGTGTGACGCACTAAATACTACATGAGCTTTTTTGCTGCGTTTGCCACGCATATATGAACCCGTTGAAATCAATGAGGATGCACGACAAATGCGCAAGCGAGATGCACGTTCCTACGACTCATAGGTGTGAACCGGGACTTAAATTTTTTCTTGGGTTTAGATACACATTAACAACTAATCAAAAAGAGTTTTTCATTTTGAACTCTGCTTTGTTGAAATGACAAGACATCTTCTTGTTAGCACATTATCATACATAAGGCCCTTGGTGACTGGTGCTGGCACTGATAGTATAGTTACAGAAACATACAGTATGTAATACTCACATGATGGCATTGACACAGCGATTAGCTGCAGACTGAATCTTGTAACTTATTATGGGAAATTTGAGCTTTGCCGTTGACACTGCAGTACAGCAAGTTATCTGAACTGTGATGGGTCTGCGATCTAAAACACAAAGGCAAATTCAGTAAATATGGATATATATCTATGGAACACTTTTCTTTCATTATGAATTGTCAAGGTGGTTATGCTTAATGCACCTGCTAGCATTTTAACTGCCTAAGGCAAAAGCTTACAGGGAGTTTATAATGGTTTCATGACATTTTATTTATTTATTCATTTATTTCCAGGATTTGAGAGTTTAATAAAGTTTATTTACCAGATTATGCTCAGCTCAGCGTCTAACCTGTTTTCCCCACTGCACCCAATGGTTACTCCTGTTGGGTCGTAACATTTCAAGAAATGGAGTGCTGGAAAGGTAAAGATGATCAAATTAAGTTTATTCATTTCAGACAGGAGAAAAAAATATAACATATATAGCATATGTGCAAGGGGTATACAGGTATACAAGCAAGTTGGTCCGCAGGACCTAGTACATTCATATGTATCATGACAATGGGGACAGCTCAAGACACGGAAAGGTAAAGATGGAGCCCCCTTTCTTACAGGTATGTAGTTCTATACAAGTAACCCTATGGTGACAGGGCCCTTTCAAAAATATAATCTTAAGAAATTCAGTTTATAAACTTGACTTCTATAAATAAATGGCCAGTTCACCCAGAGCTGACATTTCCATTTATTCCTTATCTCCTATTTTGATGACTCTGGTGGTCAGATGTTTGCACCTGAGTTTCCAGGCCTGCATACCTGCGACAGCCATTATGAGGGGGTCCCATTCTTCCTGAATGATTCTCCTCCATAAGAAATATTAAAGCGGACCTGTACACTCAAAAATCCAATTCTACCAATGCATACCTCCATGTATGATGATTAATAATAACATAGACATGTCAGGTGTAAAATGCTGTGATTATGAAATACTTATACTTGCAGAGCATTCACTTATTGCTTTGAAAGTGCAAAGGACTTCAGTTTGCCAAAGCAATGCACACTGGGATTGCCTTGTCATCCGCAGAGGATTGCAGGGACATCTCATCTGTATTCTCAGGAGATCTCAGGTAAAGGTATTTTCCTCCCCTGAGATGATGTGCATGGTCACATGTCCTAGTCACATGTCTAGTCACATGTGCCAGTAATCCATGAAGTAATAGGAGAGCTAGTAATCTGCCCTAGGTAAACATGGCCACTGTCAGAAGACTGGGGAAGAAAATAAAAATAAAGTATGCAAAGAATACAAAGCTGGCAATTATCTATAGGTATGTGTTTGTAGATTGTCATTACTAACCATTTCTATAGGAATGTTTGTTGTTATTTTAAAGATATGGGTAAAGGTCCGCTTTTACTAGTTTTTAGTCCCTTTACAGCTCAAGACAATTTGCAACCAATCCTTAGCTCATTTCAAAGTATTGATAGAAGATTGTTGGTGGCAGATTGCATTCAATTTATTGGTCCTTTTAGCAAGTAAAAGTTAGCAGAATATGGTTGTAATTGTCTAAAATGTGAAGTGATCGGCATTGGGTGGTAAAATATAAGCAGATCTCCTCATTCATATTCATTTTAATAAAGAAGATGGTGAAACAAAGAACAATTTCTTCAGTGCATAGAAGGGAAAGAAACTACACTAAAGTTTATTAAAATCCCTGCATGGTGGGAATTTTCACAACACACTGGTGTTCCACTTTAAGCTTTTTGGGGACTGAAGATGGGCCACCAAAATACAGTTTAGCATTAGCGTGCACCGTATAATAGCTTTTGTAGGTTGCACATTAACACTAATGTCCACCAGCAGGTTGAATTTGTAATTGCAGATTTCTAAGAAACCCCCGTGGGAGGCACTCGGAGTTACTAAATACTGAGCTAGTGAACAAATAGGGGACTTCCAATTTTCTTGAAAACCCCCTTGGGAAGTCAACTGGGGAAATATTAAAAATTAACGAAGACTGCATCATGAGAGATGATGAATTTTATAGTCATTAATTTTAGTTAATTTTAAAGGTTAGTTTTTGTGCAAAGTGATGGTAGGCAATGCAAACATTTTGGCATCTGTATGTATTTGACTTAAGGGCCTTTACAGTAATTTCTTGCAACTGGTGTTATTAACCACTGTGAAGACTGCTGGAAAAAGCAACCTGCACCAGACAGTTAGCATCTAAGTGTAATAGCACTACAGGGCCCGGATAAATGGGTATTTGAAAATTGTCCATCCATCTGGTTTAAGCTCCATTTGGAACAGGATTGACTGGAGCATCCTGACACAGCCTGAATAGTCCAATTAACCCTTTTGGCACTGCTGTGTTACCTGCCTAAGCTTCCATTCTCAAGCACCTACAGTATATACATGACAGGTCCTGCCCTCTAGGGTACAATCAGCCCTTCAGGCAGTTGGAGCTCTATTCCCCTTGCTCTAGTTAGAGCCATAAGCAGACAAAGCTTGGGGATGTCAGGTGACCTCTTGATATATGAGCACTGAGTATCAAAAATCTGCAGCCTTCTTTGTATACAACAAGTCCTGCCCTGTAGGGTTCAAAGAACACTTCAGGCAGTTGCATGGAGCTTCATTCCCCTTGCTCCAGTTAGAGCCATTAGCAGACAAAGCTTGGATATGTCAGGTGAACTCTTGTTATATGATCACTGAGTATCACAAATCTCCAGCCTTCTTTGTAAACGACAGGTCCTGCCCTGTAGGGTTCAATCAACCCTTTAGGCAGTTGCATGGAGCTCCATTCCCCTTGCTCCAGTTAGAGCCAGAAGAAGACTAAGCTTGAGGATGTCAGGTGAACTCTTGTTATATGAGCACCGAGTATCACAAATCTACAGCCTTCATTTTACCCTATGAATACACAGTTTTAACACACATTTAAACCTATATAGCAAGGCAGTGGAAACAGCAATGAGTATTATAATCAGCTTTTCTTTTGCATATCAGTATAGAGCGAGCAAAACAATAAGTGATGATTTCTGATTGGTTGCTATGAGTCACTATGCTTTTCACATTGTCCCTTACAGTGCTATTCCTAGAAGACTTACAAAGCAAAAAGCAGTTCTGTTCTCTTCTTTCAGATTTCATTAGGAATTATACAGACAAAGAGTGTGATACTTACAGTCAATCAATGTTTCCCGTGAACAAAACACGCCGTAGCTGAGACATGTAACCACAAACAGCAATACACTGCACAGAGAGCTGGGGGGAAGCATCTTCCTGCACTGACCACTGACAAATGTGCATGTAGACCTTGCTACATTATCATATATAGCTTGGTTTCTCACCTCCACCTCCTCCTCCTCCTCCGGAAGTTGCAGTGCTGAAAGGAAATTTCTTAGTTAAAGGAAAACCAAAACTGAATCTTTTTACATATTCAGATTCCCCTCTCAATGAATAAAGAAACAGAAACTGCTTATTATTTCAGAATGGTTGTTCTGGTCTCCTGGCGGCGGTCTCTCTTTTAAAAGGGTAGTATTTTGAACCAAAATCGCAATTTCCCTCTTAACTTTCTAACTTTTTCTATGTGATTGTATTGTCCATTTAATTTTGGTGATCTTGACTATTGTAGATGACTACATAGATGATAATGTGTTCTGTGTGTGTGACATACTGATTGGATGCTTGTTTTTTTCTGGCTATAAAGATGAGAAAAATCTAGGTCAACGTACTGGGTATAGAGGACCTCAAGTGTAGCCCTTACCACAAGAAAAATCTAGTATAGATTGTGTACTGCTATTTCATGTAATCAGACAAGTGGATTATAATGGGGAAAATTACACTGTAATGTTCCCTATTATAATCTATTTCTCTGATTAAATGATTACAGGTAGGCATGTGATCTATCAAAGTTTGAGACTATGTTAGAATGTGTGACCAGTGACGTGGTCACACATTTTAACGTAATCTCGCCCAGTTTTTCGGGGGTGGAATAGGTGAAGAATTCCAACGCTTTCTCCGCTGTTCCAGGGCAGATCGGCATCGCAAAATGGGGACAATTGTTTTTCAAAGTTCTACCCCCATAGACTTGCATTGAGTTGGAGTTTGAATACAAACTTTTCCCATGTTCGAAAGTTCGTATTCGAGCCGAACACGGGGGTGTTCAGCTCATCACTAAATATGAGCACCATGGCACCAAAGGTTGAGCACTAGTGGGACTGAGTGGTGGGAAGACCCCACCATTTATAGAGACATTGTATCTGTTGCTCCAGTATCACAAATTTGAGAGTTATGCTAGAACTATGCATTAAGCACCTCAAAACCTGCATTAGTCTCAATGCAACATTGAAGCTCCAAGACTGTATGACGAAATCTGTCATGTTTGGACTAAACTTAACAAACTGAAAATGACAGTTAAACAGAGGATGACACATTGCATAAGAGTCTATAGTCTGAGTTAATGTTGCTTTAGTAAATAAATCAACCTAACATGCTAATTTTTCATCTTCCATGTTAAAGCCTAAGTTTAGCCAAAACCTTTTATTTTAGATAAAGAAGGGACGGGTTAGAGCTTTTGTCACATTTGTGTTTCAGTCTAGGGACAAATACATTAGCGGCAGGGCCGGTGCTAGGATTTTTGCCAACACAGGCAAAGTTGAATTTTTGCGCCCCCCCCCCTCAACCAACCCCCAAGTACTTGTCAAAATGCCCTGTTTTTTCCGCCCTCACCCTGCAGCGCCCTCAGGCGGCCGCCTGACTTGCCTTGCGGTAGCGCCGGGCCTGATTAGCGGAGTGGTAAAGGATTACAACTTCTCATGGTGTATTTATAGCCACTCTGAGCAGGAAGAGTGAGCATCGTCATCATAGGGCAGGAAATACTGTATGTTGATAGTAGAATAACCAGGTGAAAACAAAGGGAAAAAAAGCCTAAAAAAGGAAAACTAATGCATCTCCTATACCTGGTTAGCTGGCAAGCTCTCCAATATATGACATTTTTCTTCTTGGGCTTAGATATGCTTTAAACCCGTGGTTCTCAACTGGTGTAACCTCAGGACCCACATTTGTCCTTGGCCATTAAGTCATGACTTAAGTTGCACTGCAATCGAACTGTGGGTGGGAGGGGCATTTGGGATGCCATTCAAATGACAGGCAATGTAACACCTACCGCATCAGATCAGGAGGTAGGTGCGATTGCATAGTACAGTGCTTTAATCGCACAGGACTCTGCAAATATTGCACTGTACTATTGTGAACGGACCCTCAAAAACACTGACAGACTCACACAACCACATACACAATTCTCAAACACACATAAAAATATATATATAGTGTGTAAGATTCACCAAGTCTCCCTTCCTTACAAGAACTGGAGTGGATCCTCAGTCTGGGATCCAATGTGGGCTGCTGTGCTGTGACAGGGCTCCATCCATATGTGCATTGTTTGTACAGCTCCCTTTTGTGCCCTGTAGAGGTGTCGAGAGCCAAAATGTGACGTCACTCCAGTCCAGGCACCTCTACAGGACACAAGAGGGAGCTGCATGTATGGATGGAGCTCCCTCGCGGCCATAGCTGCAGTCCACTCCGCCTCAGCATATTTTAGCGTGAGAACTGACAGTGCTGCGGAAGGTGGAGGCTGAGTAGCCTCTCATCTAGAAATGTGGAAGGCACGCTGTGACCCACTGAACATGGGGTTGCGACCCACTTTTGGGTCACAACCCACCAGTTGAGAACCAAGGCTTTAAAGTGTCCTTTCATATATAATTAAAAAACTGTAGATAAAAACAAGGTTTCTATGTGTACACATTCACATTTATAACTAGAAAATATTAAAACATGGCAGCTATGGTTTATACTAGTTCTGGTGTTGTGTCTCTTCCCCTGTGTACACTTTTCCATTCACAAAACAGAGCCTGTGATGATGCATTAATTAACATGGCCGCATCATTTGGCTGGATTCACATCTATACATGCTCAGTATTGTGTGTTTAAACCTTGAATGCACATTAACATGCAGTGCGCTCTGCCAGCAGTACCTAATGCACATACGGTACATAGAGTGCAAAGCAATGTGACTGCTCTTCAATGCACCACAACGCACAGATGTGAATGCAGGGAGCATTCTGCCCAAAGTGAGTACAGGAGCATTCGATAATGCCATCAGAAGTTTGGCAAATGTTGCTTGAAATTTTGTTTGATTCCAAGTTTTGATTTTGGAAATGAATGGAGTTTACCAAGCAAAATCCACATTTACTGTTAGAATGTTTTTATCTGGCTTCTTTGATTTTTGTTCACCACTTTGGTTGAAGGTGAGCATTGATTTGACCACATTAACTATAAGAAAATTGAGCAAATGTTCCAAAAACAAACTTTTTTAAACCATATTCTACTGGTATATGGCCAGCTTTAGTGATTTCACAGTGCTATGTGACAAAGCTCGTTGCATATACTACAGGCACATTTATAAATGTTTTTTTCCATAGAGATCAGCTTTCCTTCCTATTTCTGTGTGACCGAGGACAGAACAATGACAGCTGAATTCTGATTAGTCAGGTCTGATGAACAGCAAGTGCTTTCTGTGTTGGTTATGATTCATAACTCTCGCTAGGCATATGACCAGACTGAAATGTGATGACATAATGACTGAAGACACAGATGTGTGACACTGTGCAATATCTCATGCTCATGCGGCACCACTTCTCCATGTGTGGTAGTCTCATGTCTAACGACAAGCCGCAGACAATAATCAGTTGCCTTAATAACTTTCCTATTTCAGACTTACCGCTTGTTTTTGTGCTCTATGGATTCTGTTCATAGACACCTTGATACACCATTAAAGCCGAGCTTTGGGTAAAATCTAAAGTTGCAGTAGGGCTCCCCCAGCACTGCAAGGGTTAAATCATTGCTTTTTGTCCAGGAGAACATTAACCACTAGAAGACCAGGGAGTTAAACCCCCTTCCTGTCCAGGCCATTTTTTAGTATTCAGCACTGCAGTACTTTGACTGATATACATTCAGTCATGCAACGCCGTACCGAAATTCATTTTATAAAAAACATTTTTGGACAGATAAAGCTTTCTTTTGGTGGTATTTAATCACCACTGGGGTTTATTATTTTTACCATGTGAAGAAAAAAGTACAGAATATTTTGAAAAAAACAAAAACAAAACTGTTTTACCTGTTATTTTAAGAAACAATTATTACCCGACTTTTGGTAAAATAGAAAAGACGGGGTCACGTCGGGTAATAGACACCAAACATGTAAAGCCTTAAAATTGCACTCACCCATGTAAACACAAAAAACTACCATACCCACAATTGTCCATAGGCGACGCTTTAACCAGTTGACATCCGCGGTGCTAAACCCCCTTCCCATCCAGGCCATTTTTCAGTATTCAGCGCTGCGGTACTTTGACTGACATTTATTCCGTCATGCAGCGCTGTACTGAAATGAATTTCATACCCTTTTTTGGGGACAGATGGAGCTTTCTTTTGGTGGTATTTATTCACCACTGGGGTTTTTATTTTTTTACTATATTAAGGAAAAATCACCGACATTTAAAAAAAAAACAGTTTCCCCTATATTAAATGATAAAACATTTATTATTACCCAATTTTTTGGTAAAATATAAAAGACGGGGTCACGTCGGGTAAAAAGACACCAAACATGTCAAGCCTTAAAATTGCGTGCGCGCGCAAAACCTCAAAGTGCCGTCCGTCCGTTTTTCTACTACGGGCGTACGGCAAGAGGTTAACCACTTGGTGACCAGAGCAATTTTCTTAATATTTGCACACATGATAAAATATGAACTTTTGGCTGGAAAACAACTTCAAACTCCAAACAATTGTATGTTTTCGGAAAGCAGAGGCCCTGTAGAATATAAAAAATGCTAATTGCAATTTTTTATGTTGCATGGTATTTGCGCAAATGTTTATCAAACCAGTATTTTTAGGATAAAATACACTAAAATTAAATTTAGTGCACAGAAACAGAATATAATACCCATTTTTTTGGTAAAATCCAAAATATTGGGGTCGTGCCGGGTAAATAGATACCAAAAATGTGGAGGCGCAAAAAACTTCAATACCCACAATTTCCCATAGGGTACATTTTAAAAGCTTTTACCGCTCATCACTTTAGTGCTAACAGTGATTAATGGCTCTAGAATGTTCAAGTGGGCCCCAATTTATTTGGGCTCCCACTTTCATGGAATATATATAACATTTTTACCTCATAATTTAGGTACAGTTCCCCTTTAAGGCTCACCTGCGGGTGTCCTTAAGGCGGGAAAACCACTGCTCGAGGGGCTTCTGGAAGGTTCCAGGGGCTACCTATAAAAGGAAGGTACGTGAGGAGAAAGGTAACTCGGCTGGACTTCAACACAGCAAGCTCTTCAGTGTTAATTGTACCTGAGTTTGCTGCGTTGGAATCCAGTCATGAAGACTATTGTTCGCCTGGAAAGGGCTGAAGCCGCCGGAGGAGAAGACTGGCTGCGTCGCTGCTTGGAGGCAGCTGAAGACAACCAGCATCCTGCCTGCACGGAACCGATGGAAGACGGCCAGGTCGTAGATGACGTCGGGGAAGAAGAGCAGAGTGTACCCCTCAGATGCCCCCCTCGTAAAAGCCGTCCGCGCCAGAGCGTCGTGCGCAAGTGTCGGAAGTATCTGAAGAGCCAGGAGGACAGGCGAATGCGGCCGAACAACAAGAAGACACCGGCCGGAATGAAGCGACGGAGGTGTCGTCAGAGAAAGAGGCGGAGTGGGTAAGCGTGTGCGCAGACGCAGGCGGCCATTTTCGCCTTCTCCTGTCAGAATTACCGGAGGGCGGAGGCAAGAGGGTCACTCTCCCCCGACGCAGCGAGCAACCTGTGGGCAACGAGCAACTCCTAGGCAACGAGCAACCCCTAGGCAACGAACAGGTACTGTTTCCACACAAGCGCAGCCGAACGAGGTGGTGGACAGGGAGATGCGGCCACTGACAGGAGTGAGTTTAGAGGGGGCGGGGGGATCAGCTCCTCCACAACAGCAGCTGAGTTACAAGACACCGCAGGGGGCTTTCCAGCACTGCATCCTTCAACAGCTACACAATCAAATGTTACACAGCCGATTCCAGTGGTTGGTGCAGTTACACAACAGCATACACCTGGTGTCACAGGGGGTGAGTTGAATCAACAAGCTGTTTTATCTAACTTAACCCCTTCGTGACTGACGACGTACAGTGTACGTCGCATTGCTTCCCTCTCCAGAATTGCTGATAAATTTAATGCTCCTTCACCAGCCACAATAGTATGGGCTCCTGCTATAACTGAAAATCCAATTAACGTCGTTTCTTCACCTATAAATACTTCGGGTCCTGTTACTCTTAATGTTCCTGAAATTTCCTATAGTACGTGAGATTTCGCCTATTGGTATGCACCTGCCTTCCTCGTTGAAAGAGAAAATTATTAAAGGAAAGTTTATTGATATTTTGTCATTGCTGCCGTCAGCAAAAGATTTTATTAGGTTGGAAAAGGACAAGTCTGAGGAAGACAGGCGCAGACCAGTAGCACGCACGTTTAATAATTGGTTACAGTAGTTCTGTATTTTTGGGAGTATCTTAAGTAATAAATTCGCGGATCAAAGTAGTGGATTATTTCAACATGAAGAAATAATTTTAGAAGCTTATAAAAACTTTGGTGGTCTGGGTTGGTTTTTCTATGACTAATCTTTTCGTCAGAAGAAAGCGGTTTATGCTTCCTTGCAGTGGGGGATGAAGGACGTGGGTTTGTGGTTGAATTTGATCGTTCCACAAAAGCCGGCAATCAGGCAACCACCTCCATCGGCCTCTACTTCAGGGTTTTGTAAAGGGGTATGTTTTGCATTTAATGAAACACATTGCAAATGGGCAACTTCATGTAAATACAAACATGAATGCTCTTTTTGTGCAGGTTCACACCCATTTCCAAGGTGTTTCAAAAAACAGGCCAGTGCTACAGTAACACAAAAGGATATTTTTTCAAAAAGCCTGCACGGCAGTGAGGCTGGAAAATAATGCTTCCATGGTTACTGTGGTATCCCGATCAGGTGATAGCGCAGCTACTAATTGATGGTTTTGCCTTTGGCTTTAAGATTCCAGTTTTTAAAGGTTCAGGTTGTGAGGTTGTGAATAATTTAAAATCTGCTAACCAACATCCTGATATAGTTAAGGACAAGATTCAGAAAGAAATAGCTGCAGGCAGAGTAGCCGGCCCCTTTTCAGCTCCGCCTTTTAAACATTTTAGGGTTTCACCATTAGGTTTAGTGCCAAAAGAGGAGCCAAATTCTTTTAGGATGATTCATCATTTGTCTTTTCCCAAAGGGGATTCGTTTCAATGATGAGATAGACCCAGCCATTACAGCAGTTACATATGCGTCTTTTGACTCTGCTCTATCAAAAATAAGAAGTTTTGGAAAAGGGGCATTATTAGCAAAAGCCGACATCAAATCGGCCTTTCGCCTCTTACCCATACATCCTGAAGCTTTTAATTATTTGGGTTTTTATTTTGACCAAGCTTATTTCTTTGATAAGTGCCTTCCCATGGGTTGTTCACTCTGGGTTTTATGTTTTGAATCTGGCCTTGACAATGCGATCCACTATTTGGACGATTTTTTATTCATAGGCCTGGCAAATTCCGCAGTTTGTGCTAAGTTGTTTCAGTTGTTTTGTTCTATTAGTGCATACTGCGGAATTCCATTGGCAGAAGAGAAATCTGTTCTCCCTACAACGTGTATTACGTTTTTGGGCATTCAGATCGATACGGTTTCCTGTGAGTTTTATTTACCATTAGAAAAAATTTCAAAAGCAACCAGGTTAATTTCTGATATGTGGCGTAAAAAGAAAGTGTTGCTGCGAGAGTTACAATCCATGTTACAATCCCGGTAGGTCGCGTTTTTTCTAGGCGTTTAGCTCAGGCTATGACGGGTTACAAGTCACCATTTTCGCATATTAGGTTAACAGTAGATTTAAAAGATGATTTGATGGTCTGGTGAAATTTTTTAGGGTCCTTTAATGCAGTGCTCCCCAACCTTTTTATTGCCGTGAACCGGTCAACGTTTGATAATTTTACCACGGCCCGCTGAGGGGGGGGGCGTTGATTGTTTATATTTTATAATCTGGCCAATGTCTTGGAATAGGACGAAAGCAAAAAAGAACATCGTACTTTTAGAATTTTTCCCAGTAGTAGTCGCTCTAGAGTTGTGGGGTGCGCAATTTGCAAACAAGAGGATTTTGTTACATTCCGATAATAGAGTTGTTTATGCGGTGAACTGCCAGTCTTCTAAGTCCCCGTTTGTTATTAAGTTATTGCACTATTTTGTTTTCCAGTGTCTAAATCTTAATATCTGGGTTAAAGCTAAATATTTACCAGGAAAGTTTAATACTGCCCCATTCATTTAT
This sequence comes from Nanorana parkeri, assembly GCF_000935625.1. Taxonomy (NCBI): domain Eukaryota; kingdom Metazoa; phylum Chordata; class Amphibia; order Anura; family Dicroglossidae; genus Nanorana; species Nanorana parkeri. The sequence continues at coordinate 112,597 of NW_017307301.1, forward strand.
GGGAAATAATTTAAATGTAATTTCTGCAGCCATTTGTAGTTCATTGGCTCCAAAAACTCGCACTGACTATACAGTGGCGTGGGAGAGATGGCTGTCTTTTCTCAAAAAGATGGGTGCCCCATTCACCCCTTCGGAACAAACGATATTGGCATCGATATCGTTGACAACGATGAGGGTTTTTCTTACTCTTGTTTAGCAAAAACATTAGCAGGGATTTCGTTTTTCTTTAAATTACATAATTTTTTGCCTTGTTCTAGATATTTTTCAGTTCAGCAGGCGTTAAAGGGTTTTCGCAGAGTAACAGTAGTACCAGATGATAGGCGTCCCATTTCTACGGATATTCTTAGAAACATATGTTCTTGTACAATGTCAGTGTGTTCATCCCCTTATGAAGCTCTTTTGTTCAATACGGCATTTGTTTTAATGTTTTTTGCGGCTCTCAGAATTTCGGAATTGGTCCCTAGGAATAAAAAAGGCGGATCGGGGCTAATGTTTCAAGATATTTTTATTCAAGATGCAGCAGTAGTGATAAATATTAGTAATGTAAAATCACCGCAAGATAATGTCAGCAATTCTGATTTAATTACAAAATTTTCAAGTATGCTAGAACGTGGCCTTTCTGCAATGGCAAGAGAAATCACGACTGAAATCAGGGGCGACCTAAGGGAGCTTGGCATTCGCATTGAGGTAATTGAGAAAAAGCTAGATGCAACAATAGATCGCACTAATCAGAACACTGCATGCATTCAGGATGTTCAGAATCAATTAGAAGAGGCGCTCACAAAAATTGATGATTTAGAAAACAGATCCCGGCGCGATAACTTTAGAATCAGAGGTGCCCCAGAAATCACCACTGACCTGAAAGTTGCTGTACAAACATTTATGAGGGACTTATTACCGGATACCACCAATTCATTTCTAGAATTGGATAGAGTCCATCGTGTATCAACAGCCTTGCGCTATGAGGGCTCCTCAAGGGACAACTTGAGATTAAAGACCCAGGGGGGCGGTACATCTTCCTTAAAGGGTATATCGAAGATCAATTGTTTTCCTTAATTTCTTATTATGCCCCGAACACCGCCCAAATATATTTTTTCTCCTCCATGTTGGGAGCACTGTCGGTACACATGGAGGGGATAACTGTTTGTGCAGGAGATTCTAACATTGCTTTAGACTTGACTGTAGATAGGACCTATAAAGGTAACACTAAATTTAAATCTCGTTCTAAAGCAGGATTAGAATTCGCTCGATTATTACAAATGTACTCCCTGATTGATATCTGGAGGGAACAGAACCCCTCAAAAAGGGATTTTACACACTTCTCCTACGCACATGGAACCTACGCGAGAATAGATCATATTTTTATTTCCCCTACCTTGGCTCCTCGAGTGACGTCCTCTCATATTAAAGAGATTGGTTGGTCCGACCATTCTCTAGTGACAATAACCATTGCGCATGCATGTTACTGTAAGAGACCGTTTCAGTGGAGGCTAATTTTAAGTGTACCATCGCTGAACGATGAAATAGCGGCGCGACTCTCTCTTTATTTCGATCAGAATTGTGACCCAAATATCTCTCCAGTGGTAGTCTGGGCAGCCCATAAGGCGACCATTCGGGGTAAATTTATAGAACAGGCGACTAGAATTAAAAAACAAACATCCAAACATGTGATGGAACTGGAGGGGAAGCTAAAATCTCTAACTCAACAACATAAACTTCTGGCTTCACCCTCCCTTTTCCACCACATCGAAACCTTAAGAACTGAGTTAAATCTGCTCTTGACTACAAGGGCAGAAAAAAGCCGCCGGTGGTCAGCCAATCGACTTTATATCCACAAAGATCGGATAGGCTCAATATTAGCCGCTAAATTATCCCCTAGAATTCGTAATGCATCGATGCCTAAAATCAGATGTGCAAATGGCAACTACACCCAAAACCCCCAAAAAGCCTTGCAGGAGTTTTATAAATCCTATTCCTCACTATATGAGGCTCAAACGCGGACCTCAACTGACCAGATCTCCAAGTTCTTAAATAGCTTCCCGACCCCTGCGCTATTACCCGAACATAAGCAAATCTTAGAATCTCCAATAGCCCTAGCGGAGATCATAGCTGTAATCAAAACGGCGAAGGTAGCCTCTGCTCCGGGCCCAGATGGTATACCTGTTTCTTACTATAAAAAATATGTGGAGATTCTTGCTCCCCATATGGAAGCCTTCTTTAATTCACTGCGATCAGGAGCCCTCCTGGACCTGGACCTGAATAGAGCCTACATAAGTGTGATTCCAAAGCCAAATAAAGATCCAGGGGAAGTAACTAACTATAGGCCAATATCATTAATTAATAATGATATTAAGTTTTTATCTAAAATCTTTGCGAATAGGCTTAGTAGATTTTTGGGTAACTATATTCACCAGGACCAGGTAGGCTTTATTCGAGGTAGGCAGGGCCCAGACCAGGTAAGGAGGGCAATTGATCTTATCTCAGTGTTAAATAATACCTGGGGGGAATCCTACCCCCAAAATGGTATGCTTTTATCTATAGACCTTCAGAAAGCATTTGATTCAGTCTCCTGGGAATTTCTGTTGCAACTGTTAAAGAATTGGGGGTTTGGACCCTATTTCCTTCAGATAGTACAAGTACTGTACTCCACCCCTTCAGCTCAGATTCGGCTACAGGGCTATCTCTCAGAATCTATTGCTATACGTAGAGGGACGAGGCAAGGCTGTCCCCTTTCGCCTCTGCTATTTGCACTGGCGATCGAACCAGTAGCTATAATGATCCGACGCAGTCCAGATATAAGGGGAATCAAGTGTCAGACAAAGGAGCATAAATGTGCTCTCTTTGCTGACGATATGCTACTCTTTGTGACTTCCCCCCTAGTCTCCCTACCCAATTTGATGGCCATGTTGGACAAATTCTCTAAGATCTCGGGACTCCAAGTCAACGCTTCTAAATCCGTGGCACTTAATATCAATCTCCACTTAGACCTATGGGAGGCTCTTAAGCGCTCTTTTCCATACCAATGGCGTTTGGATTATCTCCAATACCTTGGTGTTAAGCTTACCCCTTCATATGCCCAACTTTATACAGCCAATTATCCCCCGTTATATAAAGCACTCAGGGAGGACATGAGGAGATGGTCCACATATAATTTATCTTGGTTGGGACGGATCCACTCAATTAAAATGACCCTCACCCCTAAAATTTTGTACTATTTTAGGACTCTACCCATACGAATTCAATGGGTAGAAGTTACTAAATTACAGTCTGATATTGGTAAATTCATATGGGGTGATAAAAACCCCAGAATCTCTCGTATCATTCTTTTCAAACCTAGACATCAGGGGGGACTAGCGGTCCCGAACTTACTTAATTATTACAGGGCAGCACAGCTGTCCCAACTGCTTTCCTTACAATACGTGACAGCCTACCCTGATTGGGCTAATATAGAGACCAGTGCGCTTAGGAGTACCTCTGTGGAAGCATTAAAATGGATGGCTCCTAGGTTAAGGCCGAACAATACTTTACATACTTTATCACATTCTCTGGCCCTATGGGATAGGTTTCGGGCCAAGGAGGGGATCTTTTCTTCCCACACCCCCCTGGCACCACTGTTCAATAACCCATGCTTCCCGCCGGGATTACAGTCTAAAGCATTTCAATGGTGGATGGACAAAGGTCTATATAGGATTGCAGATTTTATAATATCGCATAAACCAATTTCGCTCTCCCATTGCTTAAATATTTTGCAGATGCCGCAATCGGAAATGTTCAGGTATAGACAGATACTCCACTACTTGAAATCCCTACAGATTCCTGAAAGTGGGGCCCCGGTAATGACACAGTTTGAGCGGTGGTGCCTGCGGGGGTCTGACCAAAGGGGGGGGGATATCCTCAATATATGCTGCTCTACTTGGGCCATTTACGAAGTTAACATATATGGCTGCGTGGGAAACTGACCTAGGGGTTGTCCTCTCGTTGGATGAATGGCAACAGTGCGTCTCAAGGCTGAGGATGGGAATCCCCAATGTCTCCCTAGCAGAGGCTAATTATAAAGTTCTCTCGAGATGGTACCAGGTTCCAGTTAGACTGGCAATCATGTTCCCTGGGACGAGCCCCTTATGCTTTAGAGGATGTAATCAGCAGGGCTCTATGATCCACATTTGGTGGCAGTGCCCAAAACTGGCTGGCTTTTGGAATAGGTTCTTTGCCCTGCTCTCTGAGATCCTCCAGCTCCATATTCCTAGAGACCCGCAACATTTTCTATTGAACAAACCGGTCCCAGACATCTCAAGAGCTCAGGGCAAACTCCTGTTCTTTTTTTTTTTTAGCAGCAAAAGTTACCATAGCCCGATCCTGGAAATCAGAAAGGGTTCCTTTCCCCATGGTTTTGTCCAAATTAAATTGGATCATGATCCATGAGAAGCTTTACAGTATTTTGCAAGACAGATACACCAGCTTTGAAGAAGTTTGGAAACCTTGGCTGATGCATCAAGGGATAGCAAATCCTCCAGGCGGCCTGTCTGTTTCCTCAGGATAAGTTATGGTGTGTTTTCCTAGGAACCCACGAGTCCATAAATTAGCAATATTGTGCCTTATTGTTTTATCTTTTTTTTTTATGTTCATATATTCTCCTTTTTTTTTTCTTTTAATTTATTGGTTCTTTTAATTTCTTACTGAAACTGTGTTTTCAGTTACTCCCCTTTTTGTTGGGAGCCTTGTACGACCCATTCAGAGGGACCTAATACCCACAGTTTGGGTGACTAACAGCGGTTCTTACAATGGCAAGAGAGAAAATTGAATTTATTCGACCCCCCATTCTATAGCAGGTATGATGAGGATTTAGAATCATGTTGTGGGGGGCTTTGGTATTATATTAACACATTAGATAGAGGTAAGCATTCTTTAGCCCTGTTGCTGTTGAAGGACCATTGATTGTGATATAATGCTTGTTTAGGATACATATATTTTATGTTTATATAAGGATATTGCGGTCTATGAGTGGAACTGTATAAGTACTGAAAACCAATAAAAACTTTGAAAACAAATATTAGTAAATCAAAAACCGACCCCCTGGGTGTAGGTAAACAGTTACATTTAAATACTTGTTTGGACAAGCTGATTTGTCCTGTGGTCACAATTAAAAGATTCGTGTCAGTAAGGCCTTCTTTCTCCGGAAATTTTTTGATCCCTTTGGAGCATTCCCCTCTATCTAAATAAAATTGCTCAAGTTTTATGACTGAGCAATCTACGTTTTGGTTTTAAAGTTATTAACGGTTTGATTATTTCATCTGAGTTTAAACCAATAAAAGTGCCGCGGCCATTTGTTTTCCAAAAAAAATTGTTGTTTGTCATTACTTATTTTAGTTTATAAGGGTACCGCATGCAATTCCATTAGATTTAGAACTATTGTGTAGCGCAATTTTGGTTTTTGCATGTAGGAGCACAGACGCATGATTGCGTATGTATGTGTGTGCACGTGGAGGGTGGGGGACTTTACTTTTTAAACATCTTTTTATGTTACTTTCATTTTTTTATATTTGAAACATTTTTTTTCACCCTAGCTTTATTGCTATCACATAGGGGGCTATTAAGCCCCCTGTGTAATAGCAGATAGGGTGTGACAGGTCCTCTTTATGGAGACATCAGGGGTCTTTCAGACCCCCAATGTCACCTAGGGGCACCAGTGATCAGAGAAGAGATCAGCAGTTGGAAGCCTGCTGATCTCTCTGATCATTGCCCACCGTGGCGGTCCAAAGCCGGCACGGGGGACAGAGGAGCACGGGGATGCACATGCGTACAGAAAAAAAATGCTGAATGGCATTAAGAAACTTTATTAGACAGAAGAGACTTACAGAGTCCAATATAAAAACCCCGCCAATCATCAGTTTTTGTTTTTCTTAGATGTGTTTAATAGTACAGCGCTAAACGTCCTTCAGTGATGGATATACGAAGATCGAAATGTTATGATCCCAGCTTGAAGCATTCATATGAAAATGTATGAAAAAGTGTCAGTGACATCTATATGAATAAAGTGAAAAAACTGATAGTGTGATAAAGGATAATGATCCAAAAAAATTATATATAACAATGTCAAAAACAACTGTTCAGTGGATTGAAAACATTTATCAAGTATGAAACCTGTGTTTAAAATCTAAAAAAGTGTGTAAAAAAGTGTTCAAAAGCAGTGTCTTGTGTGTAAATAAACAACATATATCAATGAAATAGTAAAACAACAATCTGATGCAACACTCTACATGCAAATATTAATCTAAAAATGATTATTAATAAAAAATATATACAAAAAATATACAAATAAATATATATATGTGTGTGTGTGTGGGTAGTCAAAATTGACTGAGTCTTTTAAAGTCTTATAACCCCATAAAGGCAAAAAAGACTTCCACAGTGAAATCGGGTGCGTATTCCAATTCAGTTATGTGTCCAACGAAAATCCAGAAAAAAGGACCAGGAAAATCCCCTCAAGGGAATGCACTCACCGGATCACTGATGTTAAAGAGCCATTTGTCTCGTCAGAGGAAAGCCGGAGCTGTGTATCCTCTTCTCCCGCTCAGTGGAACTCCAGGGAAAGAAAAAACTCCTGTTTCTCCGGGATGTTAAACCAGGGATCTCCACCCTTAGAAGTCCCCCAGGTCAGATATCCAATCAGGCAAAAAGAAATGAAAAATACGCTCATAGCGTAATAAATTCCAGGTTTATTAGGTCAAAGAAATATAAATGAATAAAAAAGCGCTAAAATGAATTCGCATTAAAAGCCGGCTGGTCACTTAAGCTTGACTTCTTAGATTGGAACAATGACGTGAAAATAGGCCCGCCCCGACGCGTTTCGTCACACAGACGTTCTCAAGGGATGGCAGGTCTATCCAAGTCATGGTCCAGTCTGTTTAAATAGGTTTTTTTCTCCTCCTTAATTTCAGACATACGTGAAAAAATACAGACAGATTAACACCAGACTAGTGCCGGGTTTATCTATAATTGCGGGAACCCGTTACTTAATGAAGTCCATATATAATTAAAACAGTGGTGTTGGCAATTAGAGTAGTGATATTGTTATATTTATAGTAGTGAAAACCAATTGACTAATATATCAACAGATAATACACCAGTTAGAGAGGACAAGGAAAAAACACAATGCAATATAGGAATACATTACATATATGCATACATATACCTAACCAAATATAGTAAAAATGTTATGTATAATTCCACCAATAAATAACAAATGAATAACTTGTAATTTTATATGACAAGAAAAAGGCTTTATGGTTTAAAATTTATATAAAACCCTATTAATATGATAAACAGGGGTGGGAGAAATATTCCCTAAAAATAAATTAATAGAATTTAGGTGTATTGAACATTTAATTAAAAGCTAATGATAATAATATTAGACTAGGCAAAACCCAAAAAATGGGTTTCTAGTGTCAGTTCTAATATTATTTAAATCCACTTACAACTTACTGGTTATTGTGATCAAGGAATACATTTATGGGAAGAAAAAATATATATATTTATGGGAAGAAACATTATTTTATGTATAAATATTAGAATCGTCATTCTTAAAAAATGAATGAAAGTATCCCACTAAAGTCAGTAACTCAGATATTCATAATTAAATCGGGCAATATAAAGGGTTAATCTTAAAAAGGGAGTAATATTAAAGATGTTAAAAATATTAAAAATTGTAATATTAAAATATCCAATAATATATATAAATATGTCCCTTTTGTATAAAATTCTTCAAATGGAATTGAATCGGTCATAGAGACTCAACTTATTTCTGGTCTTCTCAATCATTTCTCAAAAACCAATTGAGATCATATTCTATATTAAGGCCTTTGGGCGTCATTGTATCCAATAGGAAGATCCATTTCGATTCATTTTGGGAGATTTCCCTAATGAGATTGGATCCTCTCCAGTGGCCATGGATCTTATCTATCCCTATTATTTTTATTCCACTAGGATCCTTGTTATGAAATTCTTTAAAATGTTTGGATACACTGTGTTTATGATAGCCTTTTTTAATATTATTTATATGTTCTTCTAGCCTTTTCTTCAGTTCCCTTTTTGTTCTACCTACATATTGAAGGCGACATGGACATTCCAGTAAATATGTTACATATCTGCTTGAACATGAAATAAACCTGTCTATTTTAAAAACGTTATTAGTGGTGTTAGATCTAAAAACCTCGATTTTCTTTTTTCTCGCCCCAGTTGTCCTACAGCAAATGCATCTCCCACAGGGAAAAAAACCTTTTCCTTCAAAAAAGGAAACTGTACGTTTAGGTGGATTAAAGGTATTTTTTACTAGTCTATTCCTGAGTGTAGATGCTCTTCTATAGATAATACTTGGTTTGTCTGGAAGTAGAGGACATAAAATGTTATCTTTCTTTAAAATATACCAATGTTTCTTAATAATATATTCCATCTTTCTATGTTGCATGGAATAATTAGTAATGAAGGATAAAGGAAAAGTCCCCTCCTTCTTTGCTGCAGGTTTCAAGAGTCTTTCTCTATCCCTATTGAGGAGTTCTTTTTTTTATTTTTTCAAGCTCTATGTCTTTATATCCCTTTTCCTGAAATCTATTAATCAGTATATTAGATTGTGCGAGATATTCATCATCATCAGTACAGTTGCGTCTAATCCTGGTAAGCTGTCCTTTTGGGATATTTCCCAACCATTTAGGGTGATGACAGCTAGATATTGGTAAGTAACCATTTTTATCTGTGGGTTTAAAAAATGTTTTTGTTACAAATCTATTTCCTCTTAAAGATATGTCTAAATCTAAAAATTGAATATTGGTATCACTAATATTACTCGTAAATGTAAGATTAAAAGCATTAAAATTCATATTTTCAATAAAAGTGGTGAATGAGTTTTTATCACCTTCCCAAATAACAATAATGTCATCAATAAATCTTTTCCATAAGATGACATTATTTGATTTATGCTTAAAAATATGTTACTCCTCCCATTTACTCATGTACAAATTCGCCAAGCTAGGGGCAAATTTAGCACCCAATGCTACGCCTTTTTCTTGTAGATAAAATTCCCCATTATGCCAAAAATAGTTTTTAAACATGGCAAAGTTGGTACATTCCAGAATAAATTCTTTTTGTTTGTGTTTTAATGTGCTAGAAATTCTTATAAAATAAGATCTAACCCAGAGTAAAAGCTTGACTGCACCAGCCTGAGCAGCTTAATATACTGGAGAAAGTGGGCTCGGAGTCCTTGGAAGAATGTTTGGAAATGGTGATCGGACAATGTGCATTTCACTTTTTCTCCATCTGCAAGAAAAGTAATGAAGGGTGGTATTAATCGGCTGTTTTAGGTGCTAATTCTACTTCTTCATTACAGGCAGAAATACACTATATTACCAAAAGTATTGGGACGCCTGCCTTTACACGCACATGTTCTCTAATGGCATCCCAGTCTTAGTACACAGGGTTCAATATTGAGTTGGCCCGCCCTTTCCTGTTAGAACAGCTTCAACTCTTCTGGGAAGGCATCCACAAGGTTTAGGAGTGACTCTATGGGAATGTTTGACCATTCTTCCAGAAGCGCATTTGTGAGGTCAGGTACTGATGTTGGACGAGAAGGCCGGGCTCTCAGTCTCCGCTCTAATTAATTCCAACGGTGTTCTATCAGGTTGAGGTCAGGACTCTGTGCAGGCCAGTCAAGTTCCTCCACCCCAAACTCATTCATCCATGTCTTTATGGGCCTTGCTTTGTGCTCTGGTGTGCAGTCATGGTGAAACAGGAAGGGGCCTTCCCAAAACTGTTCCTACAAAGTTGGGAGCATGAAATTGTCCAAAATGTCTTGGTATGCTGACAGTGGCGTCACAAGGGGGGTGCGGCCTGCACCCGGGTGACACCATTGGAGGGGTGACACCAAAATGACTCACAGTCATTTTGGTGTCACCCCCCTCTGAAAAGTCGAGCACTCATGGACCGAACGCCCGACAGTCGAACTACTTCTGCACTTGGGGTCAGCCGAACATGCTGAGCACAGTATTGTCACCCTATGTCAGGAAATGCCCTAGCAAGGACCTTCGTAGCAGGATTACAATGTAATAATTTAAAAAGTTCAAAAATGACTTTTGATGTCACATGAACATTTTAAAGCTTATATGGAATTTTAGTGATTGGTTTTAAATTTAATAGTTCTGATTGCCATAGGGGTGCTGTCGGAAGTGTGCATTTTCCACTCTTTTTAACCCGATTATAAGCATACAGCCAAGTTCAACATTAATTTGTATATTGGAAATAGAAAACTACAGCTTGTGAGTGCAGGTGAAGGTCCTTATAGGGTCCTTTCTGAATGCTAACTTGAACTAGCAAACATGTCTCCCATGAGCTGCATGATTAAATTAAATGTATTACATTAAAACATTCAAGATTACATTTGACTTGTAAAATAAATGTACTAAGAACATTCATTTTTGTATCAATTCGCACAGAATGAACGTTCACAGAGATTGATAGGCAAATGGCTCAGCAAACTGTTAGAAATAGATGCCTTTGTGTATATAGTTGTGGCAGGACCATGAACTACAAAATCCTTACATACTACAGCAGTATTGCAGAGACCCTATGCTAAAAGTTACATTCCAAATATATCAAGAAAGCAACAATTAAAATGACTCCATCAAGCTGACAGGCTGTTTCCTGTTTCTCTGTGTTATCAGAACATTTACTGTTAAAGCGTCATACATTTTTTTAGTATCTGTCATTCTGCCAGCCATGTCTTCTGTCATTTATATTATTTATTATTTCCTTTGGAGCATTCTGTCTAAAAACAAATTAGGGGCTGGAGGAGCATAGCTATGAGGAACACTTAAAGCAATTAAACTCACTTTACCTTTGAGAAAAGGCATGATCGCTATCTACAAATTAATCAATAGTGACTGTAGAGTTGATAACAACTTGTTTAAAGTGATATTAAAGTCAAAAAGGGGTTTTTAAGCTATTTTAAATGCTGATTAAATCACTTACAATGGATGCTGCTCCTTGTTGTCCATATAAACTAGCCTTACGTTGACTCCAATTTGCAAATTGTAGACACATTTTTCAAATCTATTTATTGAATTCTGGGTGAACGGAATTTCTTCTGATTTGCTCATCGCCATTCCCATGGGTTGGTCCTCTCTGTCCAGGAAAGCAGCTTCTAAGTATGAAGCTTTAGGGCCCGTTCACACCAGACACAATGCGTTGCGGCCAGATTCTGTCCGGAACGCACTGGATCGGATTGCGGCTGGCTCACTATGCTGTGGGGCAGGAGGTGGCGTGGCGGTCAATTGAAGTGAATGGCACCATAGCCATGCACTCAGGCCACAATGTGATCGGATGCACGGGAACGCAAGGAACACCAATGCCTGTGCTCCGGTCCGGTCAGAAAAAATGCTGCAAGCACTATTCTTTCTGACCGGAATGCAGGCTTTGATGTGCCATGTGTTCCTGTGCGGCTGATCGCATTACGGCCGGAGACCGTGGCTACGGTGCCATTCACTTCAATGGACCGCCACGTTCCCTCCCACCCCACAACAATGCGATCCAGTGCGTTCCGGCCAGAATTGGGCCGGAACGCACTGTGTCTGGTGTGAACGGGCCTTTAGGGCATTGGACTTCAACTCTTCGATGTTAATGTTGCTGTCTTTGAACCCACACTGACACTGGCTCAGTAATTAAAGGGAAATCTCTCCATTGGGGATGCAAACAGTAATAGAAACCTGACAGAGTTCCTACCTCTTCCAACAATGTCCACCTATAGGCCCATGTATGCAGGCGTGTTCAGCTCCTTAGTGCCACTTAGCACTGTAAGCACTTCACCCCATTCACTGCTACTGTTCCTGCTACAACAGGCTTTGAGGTGTGCAGATTTCCATCTGGTAATTTTTTCCTCAGTGCAGCAGGAAGTATCTAAGGGGCCAAAAGGCATGATGAGAGACATTCTTATACTTTTCCAAAGCTGGCTGCACGCATTACACTCTGATTGTCTGATCTCTCACATAGCTAACTTGCTCTAAGCAAGAGGTTTATTGCCAGTGGTACATGCTGGGAGAGAGTATGACCTTGGGAGGTCAGTATTTCTCCTGGGCCATCTGACTCAGGGAGGAATGCTGTGGATTGTCTGATCCTCCAAGGCCTTGTGCCTGTGGAGAGTGACCATGTGCTTGGACTGAGGCCTGGGGTCGAGGCCTAGTATGTGAAGCCTGGGGATAGAGATGCCATTGAGAAACTTCAGCCTCAATAAGTAGCCTGAGAATCTGGGTAGAAGTTTGGTTCTTGACCGAAGTGTGGTGATTTCTCCCCAAGGAATCAGTAGCTGCCATATCCAGTACTTTACAGCTAGGAGCTCTATTCACAGAATGCTGGGTTGGCTTAAAGGGGTTCTAAACCCTCTGGTTTTTTTTGCTTATATCTACTGCTAGCAAGCAGTAGATATAGGCAAGAAGTGTAAAAAAAACAAAAAATGCTTAAAATCATGTTAAACTTACCTCGTTATCGCTGCTCTCTCCCACGCCGAGAATCAGGAACTGCTCGTACGGCCGCAAAGGATCTTGGGGCGGGCGCATGCGCAGTTCCGATTCTCGGCCGGGAGACGAGCAGAGACTCAAGGTAAGTCTATGGACGCGTGCACCCGCATGCAGACACCGCTGGATCGGAGGGACAGAGCATTCAGCACTGGATCGGAGTGATGTCGCACCGCTGGAGGGACACATGAAAACATGGGGAAAGAAGAGGAAGACCAGAATAAGAGACATAATTTAAGGTAAGTGCTAACATTTACATGGGGGGGGGAGGGAAATTTTGTTTTGCCTTTAATATCACTTTAAAGGTTTCTCTGTCTATGAAGGTTGTAAGTACTTGGTCTCTCTTTCCTGGATTCTGCACATCCGTGGGTGTCTTGTGCCCTATCCCTTTCTCCCAAAGTTGTTAGCTAAATTTACTGCAATCAAAAGATTACCAGTGTGGAAGTCAGTTAACCGGTCACCGCTGGTGGGTCATTGAGTGCTTTGGGACAGGTATGGAACTGTGGACCCTAGACAGGCTAGGAGAGCCCAATTCATCCAACAGTTCTTTAGGAGCTGAGCTCTACACTTGCAATCGTCTTAAGATTTACTAAACTAATATGTAGTGTGTAGGCCTATTGTGCCGCCCCAATGGGGCATAGAATATGAGATGCATAGAATTCTTACAGCCTGCTGTGTATATGTGTGTGCCTAATCTGCAATCAAGCTCAGTGCCAGCAGCCATCTTGTGAAAGCACATGGTCGCACAAGCCTACTGCACTTCATGTGAATGTTGAAAACTGTTTCTCTACATTGAACTGTGTTACCCCACCTGTCTAAGCTGCTGTTCGTCTTCTTAAAGAGACAGTACCATTTTTTGCAAAACCGTGAAAAATGTCTAGACAAGGCTCTGAACACTCTTTTATCGCTGAACCAACGCAGATTCATCATGCCTCTGAACCCGCAGACGTACAGGGAGCAGATTCTGCGGACATTGCCGAACATATATCTGCTTATACAGGCCAGGCATAGAGGTCTCAGCAAGGGATATATTTCGCTATCACAGCGATAGGAGTCAGAATACCTATCTAAAAAATCCATTGAATTTACATACAATGAGGCAGGCCCTTTCACCACACATTAGAAACAAAAGGACATTTTACAGTACGTTTGAAACATGGCCACTGTTAGACAGAGCTGCCTAAACCGAGCTCTTCACTTTGATAAGAACTAGCCTGCGCACTTCTTGAATAAACTTTATTGTCTTACTATATACCATGATTATCAGCATTAATGATGTATGTACAAGTCAAATATCTTGGGTTTGCCTGTATGTCACACACCCCTGTCAGGGGTCAAGGACAGGAAGTGATAAAAGAATAAAGAGTTTGCAAAAACAAATCTTGCAAATTCTGTTTCCTAATTTAGTGCACAGATAATACTGAGAGAGAGGCTATAACGAATCACCATGTAGAACTTTGCTACAATATGTACATAGACACCAAATTTAAAAGAACCATCTCTATAGACACTTTGCTGCTTCCATTTCTTGTGGCATACAGTACCTAAGCTAGCTACTCACAAACTACTTGAAGATAATAAAATTAGAATAGGGATGGGTGGAGTTTTTTGCATACAGGAGCCGCAGCTCATTGGCTCCACTTCTTAGCTCAACATGTGAGTCACATTGCAGTGTCCTGTAACTCTTCCTCGCTTCCCTTCTGTTCTATCGACAGGTTCTTTTGGACTGGCATGGTGACCCGAACAAATTACTTCAATCCCTTTTTACCTCTTATTTTGTTCCCTCTTTGACCAAGCTCTACCATTCTTATAGAAGTGATGAGTGATGAGCTCAGACCCTTTAGGAAACACAGCAGTACTTGTTTCCCACAGAACTTCCCTGGAAATAGTGAGGGAGATTGCAGTAATCAGAGTTAAAAATGTTTTGCCAGCTTCAGAAAAATTGAAGTCTGATTATCCTGATGTAATCTTACTGTGCAATGTCTCTTCCTTACATTGTAATAGCAGCAAAGTGATGTAATACGATGTGTCATCAAAGAAAGCTAAAATATTGGAGATAAAGTGATACCAGCTTTTGTCAGAAGAGAAGCAAAAGGAGCGCCTCCATAGTGTAAAAAGTGATTTATTAAATAGTTAAACAGCTGAAAAGTACTCACAAACAACCAATGGTAACATGCTTGTAGTAGTAAGATCTCAGGACCTGAGGTTCTGACGAAAGAGGTTTGACCCCAGAAACGCGTCAACCAGAGGAAGATGTGCATCCCCACACAGCTCTCTCCTCATGTATCACTTCCCCCTCCCTTTTAGATTGTAAGCCCTCACGGGCAGGGCTCTCCTTACCATCTTGTCTTGATTTGTATTGTCATTGTAATGTCTTCCCTATATTGTAAAGCACTGCACAAACTGTTGGCGCTATATTAATCCTGTATAATAATAATAATAATAATAATCTAGAATGATTCAGCTCTTCACTAGCACTTCTTAGCCTCATCTGTTTATCCATCCAATATCATCCTGAGATCTTACCACTACAAGCATGTTACCACTGGTTGTTTGTGAGTACTTTTCAGCTGTTTTTAAAAACTATTTAATAAATTGCTTTTTACACTATGGAGGCGCTGCTTTTGCTTCTCTTCTGCCAGATATCCAGTTTTCCCTGACTGTGAGGCACTGCACCCGTGCCTCTGGATTTTTTCTTCCTCCTTTAAGAACTGTCACATTTCGGCATCAGTGATTTTATCTGATACCAGGTTAGACTTAAAGGAGAACTATGGGGTCAAGGCTTTTCCCAATAGTTCTCCTAAGGGTCACGGGAGAACACAAACTAGCGTTCTCCCGTGACCCAAAGCTCAGTATACCACGAGCTACAGCTCGCGGTATACTCAGACGCCACAGCCGGGACGGATCCCGACAATACTGTCTGGATCCACTCAGCTGCGGGATTGACAGCTGGCTCTGCCTATCGAGAGGCAGAGCCAGCTGTGACCGACCCCTCCCCCGTCCGTTTCGCCAGTCAGCGCTTGAGGGTCAGACAGGAGAGGGGGGGAATCCCTGCAGTGAGCCGTGAGTGACAGTCACGGCTCTCTGCAGGGATAGATCGAGAAGTGAGCGAGCGATGGTATGTGTTCGCTCACTTCCCGATCTACTGAGCCGACCTGTGACAGTTTCATTGCCTGTCGCCTCATAATTCTCCTTTAAATGGAAGCATTATAGGTTCATGAGGTCTCTATGAAAGGCACATTGCAATACAGGATCAGAGAATTACATATTTATAGGATGTAACAAAGTGGATTGCTCTAACTGTTATGGATATTTTATGGTGACCACTAGATGTGGCTTAATGTTCAAACTGGGAGGGTAGTTGTTACTTCAGGTCACCATCTCCTGACAGACAGTGCAGGCTTCATTCGGGTCACATGACCTTGTCATTAAGGAGAGAGATGTGTTGGTCAGTTTAAGAAGAAACTGTGTTCAAGCGTACCTTTACAGTCAAAAATCAAATTCTACCAATGCATCCCTCTATGTATGATGATTCATAATAACATAGACATGTCAGGTGTAAAATGCTGCGATTATGAAATACTTACACTTGCAGAGCATTCACTTCCTGCTTTGAAGGGACAAAATGATTCCAGTTTGCCAAGTCAATGCACAATGGGATTATTGCTGAGCAGAGCATTGCTGGGAAATCTCATCTGTAATCTCACAAGATCTCATGGAAAGGCATTTTCCTCCCCTGAGATGATGTGCATGGTCACATGTCATACTCACATGTCTAGTCACACGTGCCAGAAATCCAGGAAGTAAAAGGAGAGCTTTTAACCTGCCCTTAGTAAACATGGCCGATGTCAGAAGACCGGGGAAGAAACGACAAATAAGGTATGCAAAAAAACAAAGCCGGCAATTATCTAGAAGTATGTGTTTGTTGATTGTCATTACTAAGCACTTCTAAACACTTACATGTTTCAGCGCCCACTGGGCCTTAGTTGTGTCTTTTTGTTTATTTGCTGCTTTTATGCCTTTTTGCAAATAAAGTATTGGATGGACGGATCCCCTTACGAGTGTCAGTTTTGACCTATTGCTCAGTGAAGGCTCTGGTGGAAGCTTTACCAGGCACCAAGGTTCCAGCAGCGGGATTGGAGACAAGAGGGTAGAGCTGCTCCAACTTTCTCAATTACTTTTGTATCTTACAACCAAACGTCTGTGGGACTGTGAGAACTTTATGTGCCACAGACATTTTTAAAGTAATTATGTGCTTTAGGTTGTAATGATAAACGTTGTTTAGCCTGCATGACTATTTAGACTAATCAGAACCATCTTAATGATTTATGATTAAACTGTAGATGAGCACACACAGGAACAAGATGTAAATCATTTTTTTCCAATGTTTGTTCAAACAATATTACTGCTGCTATTGACATTATTATGAAACATGTATTTGGTTTCGCACTGCCTCTTTTTACAGGAAATTGTATGTGAAAATGTATGTTAGTAACAACGTGTATATCCTCACCGATTTATTTTTTGCAAATAAGAGAAGTTTATTGTCAGGGTTTACATTCGCTTTCATAGAAAGGCAAATTCTAGGTAATTACACCAGCTGGATTGAGAATTTGTTTTGTAATATTACATATCGTTTATGAGTTTCCTTCTAAGCTTTTTTAAATATATTTTTATTTACTTTTCAACATAACGTTTAGAAGTAGGAAACTTGACAAACTTGATGACAGACATGTTGGGCAGCACAGTGGTGTTGTGATTAGTGCTTCTGCCTTGCAGCACGGGTCCCCAGTTCAAATCCACGTCAGGACACTATCTGCAAGGAGTTTGCATGTTCTCCCTGTGCTTGTGTGGGTTTCCTCCCACACTCCAAAGACTTGCCAGAAGTTAATTGGCTGCTGTCTAGATTGACCCTGTATGTATGTGAGATAGGGACCTTAAGTTGTAAGCTCCTTGAGGGCAGGGACTGATGTGAATGGGCACTATGAAAAACGCTGTGTAAATTGTCAGCAGTATATAAATACCTGTAATAATTGATAATAACAATATGCCTGATACATAAGTATGGCGAAGTATCCAAGGTACAAAAGATACATCAGCATTCTAAACATAAAAATCCTATGGATCAAAGAAACATCAGTTGCGTGAGATGACATCATCGCAAAGATGTGGAGGAGCACGGACTTGCCCATTAACCGATGATGGAGTTATCCTGTCACAATCGTTGAGACCGGTGACGGGATAATTCTGTCAATTGGTACATGAAGAGACCTGTAGTGCATTGAGTTACTGCTGTTGATGGGTCCCTAGGGGTTGGAGGCAGATCCTCAACAGCAGATTAAGTGGTCCCAGTGCAGTGATCACAGCGATAAGTAATCGCTGTGGTTGCAGAGCCATGACAGTCACACAGCAGGCAGCTGCTCACTGTGTTTTGTAAAAAGCTAGCCCGCTGTGTTACAAAAGTGAAACAAAGTAAATCTGAAGAGAATACTGTATTCTAATCAGAGATACTAAGTATCAATGCCCCTGTAAATAAAAAAAAATAACCCCTTAGTGTGCCATAGTTTTAAAGTTTTTAAAATTTGTAAGAATTTAAAAAAAAAAAAAAAGTTTATCAAAAGTCAAAAAAGTTAAAAAAATAAAAAGTGCAATAAAAAATAAGAAAATATAGTGCCAAGGAGGCTAGTAAAGATCGGAGAAAAACATACCACATACCACATTCTAAAATTGTTCCACACTAAAATTGTATTTCACTCCTTGCATTTTGTGACCTTTAACTCCCAAAATAAACTGAAATCCCAGACATACTGTATGATATACTATATAAAGCAGGACAAAAAAAAATATTTATTGTCAATTACTTTCTGTTAGCTTTAGTCAATTACTTTCTAATCATGTACACATTATTATTGCCAAAGCTATTGAAAAAAACATGTTTCTTCTGTTTTGTTTTTGCATTTTTTTAAATTAAAAAAATAAGAATTTATATATGCATATGTCACATCAAATCAAAGCCCATTTTGTCCTTTAAAAAATGGTATATAATATGTGTAGGTCAAATACATGAGGAAGATGGAAATTATGGTTAAACAGACACATAGCAAAAATGGCAAAATTGCTCCAGTTCCCAGAAGTGAAAACATTTTCTGAAGGTGTGTCACTAAGGGGTTAAGTTACACAATAAAGGAAAGGTAGACAAAGGTAAATACAGGAGGAGTAGACAGAAAAAGGAGGGTGAGGAAGGTGACCCACGCCCAGCGGCCCATTGCCCAAAAGATATCCTGTATAGGTTCAGCTCCTTTGAAATTCGAAGGGAAAGAAACAAACAATCTATCCACGGAGTCCATATGGTATTAAACCTGTTCATTATATCTTATCCTTACAATTTTTTTCCGTGTTGGTATTTTTGCTGGAAATCCAAAGAATGAAGAAAAATTATGATAAAAATGAATTGAAGGATTTGTTCCTTATTTTAAGGTTGTTACAATTGCAGTATGTTTTGGAAGTGATATAGTACCTGATGAGCGATAGCATATATTTTGGATATGGCATTTTGGATGGGGGCTCAGCTCAGTGCATATTTGACATGATGACAAGTCACCCTTGTGGAGGTATTTAAAAAAAAAAAAGCATATGCCAGTAATGTACATAGAGTGTACATGAAAAAAAAAATACCCAAAAAAATCAGTTTATAAACCTTTAAACATTCAAAATTTTAGATAAACACAAGTTTAATTTGGAACTCTGATACCAGTTACAGATGCAACTAAAGCTGGAAGTCTGTCTCTATACAGAGAACAAATATAGTTTCCTGTAACTAACAAAACTGTGAAAAACAGCAATGTAACACCTCATGTCTACACAACCACACTGCAAGCAAGTTCCTTTTCGTAGTCCTCCTTGTTCCATTACTCAATATAGACCATGCTGAAACTGATAAATGCTCTTAACCACATCTCAGATAAGTCTGAAAAGCCAAATTCCTAGCGGGTTCACTAGTGCCTGTGTGCAGCGGAAAAAAGTTAGCACATGAAGTTATAGGTAATGGAAAGGGGGCTAGAGTGCCGAATCATGCTGCTGATTAAAGAAAGGATATATATACTGTATATACTGTATAAATATATATCAAAAGTTCAGTTGGCACTCAGAGATCTTCATAGTAAGTAGTAGTAGTCAGTAGTAAATCACCCAGGACTATCAGCCAGAGGGGCTAAGCAGTTCCAGGAAACAAATTATTTTGCTGGGAAAGAAGTGGTTTGGCAGTTCTCTCCAGGTTTTCTGGATTTGGCATGGGATCCTGGAACTGGGAGATTTCAAAGAGAATTGGGAGGGATGAAATCTCCATTACTGGGTCTGTGGTTTAGTAGGGGCCAGCACCTAATGATTGCACACCTGTGCACAGCCCTTATGGAAAGGGTGCTGGCTAATGCTCTGGGCTTCAGCTGGGAAGAGGCATAGAGGTGTTCAGGAGGACTCCACCCAGAAGTCAGAGGGGAGCCAGGTGGCTGTGTGTGCTAGAGGCACCGGGAAGACAGCCAAGGAGGCTTAGAGAGCCAGTTACACACGGAGTATGTGCGATGATCTTTAGTCGGTGACCCAAGGGACCTGGCAGACACACTGCTGAGAGAACAGTTTGAGTGCTCATGAGGGGTGAGCAGTGTGAGTATCACACAGAGGTGTGCTGAGGATTGTATATGCTGAGAAAAGCATTACTACTATAAGAAGTGCATGCACTGTTCTGTTTTATGTTGAAGGAGAATAAAGACTGTCCTGTTTATGTTCAAGTCGGCTTCAAGACTGGTCCTTAAGCGCTCACCATATGTGCTCAATTCCCCAAATATCACAAGATAGATAGATATACACTGCATATGCACACTCATATAAAGATAGTATGTATTTTGCACATTTGTAGTTTCAGAAGTTCCTAGACAGGACTATAACAATGCTTCTGGTTTTCTATGCACTGCTGCACTGTGCTCTGTTTCTCTTCTGCCACATTTTGTTAGAAATGGGGGAGAGATGGAGAATGAAGGAGATTAGAGTGGGGCAGCATTCATGTTTGTATTCTTTGTTACACTTGCACACATTTAGCCAAATACATTTAGCCAAATACAGAAATAAGAGAAACCATGAGAACAAGGTGTGTATTGCGTGTTTCACTTTGATGTGTTTCAGATTATCTGTTCATAGCTGATTATATTTGTCCATGAAAGAGTTTTGTAGATAAAGATGGAGCAGAATACAGCTGTGTGCATAACAGCCTTAAGGTGTATTTCCACTTTTGAGAAAACCCCTCTATACGTTGGTATGTGTTCCTGTTCACACACTATTCTTACTGCTTAGATATCTCTGTGGGTCAGGCCTTTGGACAGCCTTGAAGCTTCTCTGTATAATATCAAAGTTGCAGGAAATTCTGGCTGTTCCCACTAGGAAAGTTTAGGGACACAAGGAGCTTCCTCTCATTAAAGAAGGACTCCAGCCAAAAGAAAATGAAAAGAAGAACTCCGGGAGAAATTATTCTTAACCCTTGTAGTGGGGCTATTCCCGCACTGCAAGAGATAAGTGCTCATATTCGTCTAGGGTGTAAAAAAGCAAGGTTATACTCAGCCGATCCTCACAGCCAGCCAGCCAGCTGTTACAGAGCTCGCTCCAGCCTGTCTCCTGGAAGGACCAGGCTAAGAGCCAGTTCATACACCATCCAGTGCGTTCAGGCATGGTCCCGTGCCCTGAACGCTCTGGATTGCATAAACCAAGCCTCCTACGTTATAGCGTGGGAGGGGGCGTGGTGGTGCCATTCATGTCAATGGCACAGCAGACACCCCTTCCGGTTGTAGTGCGATCGCCCACACTGGAACGCGCCGTACAGCAGTGCTCTGCGTTCCAGTGCGGTGCGATCACAACAATAGTGCATGGACAGGCATGTAAAAAAAAAATCCATGCACAGACATGTCTCCCACCCGCAGTGCGATCACCTGCACCAGAACGTGTGGTACAGCAATGCCCTGTGTTCCAGTGCGGTGGGCTTGCAGAAATAGTGATGCACTGGGAGGTGTGTCTTCGGTGCCATTGACATGAATGAGCCCACCACACCCCCTCTCGTCCCAGAACATGGGAGGCTTGGTTTAAGCGATCTAGTGCATTCAGGGCATGGAACCGTGTATGAACGCACTGGGTGATGTGTGAACTGGCCCAAAGAGTCAACCGGGTACAAGGTTTTTCACAACCTAGACAAAAACGAGCACTTAACCATTGCAGTGCCAGTACTAGTTTTAGTACTGGCACTGCAAAGGAGGGAGTCCCATATATAGGGGAAAGAAAAGACAAAACACAGATCCCCATCCCCCCCGTAGCCCTATTAAGTACAAAAAAAACGATTATGGATCAATATCTCCTCAAACGCCCCCAAATGTAGACAATCTCCAAGTTATCAATCTAAGCCCCTATACCTTTACGGAAGTGGAGTTGGGTCTCATCTCTAAGGGCCTAACCTTTTGTCCTGAGGCACCACCGGACAGATTTAACATCATCAAGGATATTAATCTTTTTGCACGCAGGCTTTTATTAAAGCAAATGCATGACAAGGAAAATTTACCTTTGGGGGGTATCCTCAAGGACTGGAAAGAATTTTCCAGGAAGGACTACAGGGCATTAAGGGATTTACGAGTACTCTGGGATGAGGGACACATCTCTGAGGAAGATGAGGATGAGGATGAGCTTGTCCCACCTACTGGTGCGTTTTTCAAGCGCAAATCACAAACGTTTCCCCCCTTGTCCCAAAATATAAACATTTGGAATTTTGTTAAAAGGGTTAGTGAGGATATTATGGGGGCTTTACCAATAAAAATTAAGGAGGATAACCTCACGCCTCCGGAAAGAACTGCTCTAGAAGATCTAAAAAATAATAAACAAATAGTGATCAAACCTGCGGACAAGGGGGGAAACATAGTGATTATGACTAATGATTACTATATCACAATGGTCAAAAAAATTCTGGAAAATAAAGCCTGGTATACACCCATAGAGGCATCTAAAGCTGAGACTTTTCAAGCCGCCCTTGAGTACATACTGGGGGAAACTTTAGAGTCAGGCCTTATCAACAAAGATATATTTAACTTCCTAAGGGTCCCTTTTCCCAGAGCACAAGTATTCTACGCCCTCCCGAAAATTCATAAATCCCTTACCAGACCCCCTGGAAGACCCATAGTTTCCGGGTGTGGGTCACTGACTGAGAATGTGAGCTCTTATGTAGACCATTTTCTCAAACCTCACGTTGAATCCCTGTCGTCCTATGTCAGAGACACCCCACATCTTATCTCTCTAATACAAGATTTAGAAGTGCCTCCAGGCACCCTATTGGTGGGCCTAGACGTCGAGGCTCTATACTCATCGATACCACATCAAAAGGGTTTAGAGCAAATTGGAAAGTTTCTGGCCACATCTGGAACCACCGAGAATTTACACAATGCCTTCCTGTTAGAACTCCTCCATTTTGTCCTTACACACAACGCCTTCCTTTTTGACAACCAATACTATCTACAAGAACAGGGCACAGCAATGGGCACGAAATGTGCACCTTCTTATGCCAATTTGTATTTGGGCGGTTGGGAACATGATCTATGGGACAGGGATGATCTGTCTATGTACCTGTGCCACATATTGTCCTGGCACAGGTACATAGACGATATCCTGATGTTCTGGACAGGAGGAGAGACCTTGTTGAAAGATTTTGTAGACATTTTGAATTTCAACACCTTCAATTTAAGGTTCACCATGACTTACGACCTTGGCAGATTACCCTTCCTGGATATTTTGATATGCAAGGATAGTGGGGGGACCTTATACACAAGTCTACAGTACTAGTTTTACCTGTCAATGGACTTCTATTTTTGTTCATACAGTTTTCTGATCTAGCCACCCCCAAGTTACCCCTACTAGACAGCACTGCCAGATCCTTGATCTCTAGTGCAGCAGCACAGTTTGGTGAAGAAAACTCATGCAGCTTGTTGATTGGGCAATCAAGGAGCAGCAGCACACTGATAAGTCCTCACTAAGCTCTAGTATGTTTCCTATCAGTGCACTGCAGAAGATCCTGACTGGCTTCTGTTGCTGACCTTCCCTCTACCATTGTAAGTCATGCTGTGCGGGGAATTACAGTAGGCTGATAACAAATTCAGCAACTTTACTGTGTTTTTTTGAAGAATTCTTAAATGCATTTGTAATTTATACATCTTATTGGATTTACGCTGTTTTGTGATTATGCAACAGTTCAGTGGGGAGGGAGTACACATGTGGTTTTTATTAACAGCACAGCAGAACTGAAAATAGGATTCATCTAATCACTCTGACACTGGAAACTTCCAAGATAGCTAAACAGAACTATGCAGCATGATTGATTAGGACTTTGTGCTACTGAACGGTCTGTTTGAAAGAATAAAAGGCCCAACCTGGCAGCACCAACTATCAGGGCTGCTATTTGGAATCGCTGCCCACCTGGCAGGCCCTTTCCCCCCACCCCATACAGCCTACCTGTAAGGGCCCCCCTTCCTGTTTACATACATGTGCATGCCCTACGCGCACAATGTTCATTCAAAGCAGATGGCAGGGTTGGGTTTAAATTTTATTTTTATTTATTTTAACATTTGTTATAACTTTTTTGTATTTCTTGTCACCTAACTTTTGCTATCACAATGGGGCTATGTGACATCATTTGGAGGTGACAGGTTCTCCTTATGGAGACATCAGGGGGCAGCAAACAAACACAGTTTCAATGCAGAAGGTATTTGTGCAGCAAGTCCATAGCATAAAGAAAACAAACAGCTACTCAACCGAGCTACTAACTAAACTCAGGTCAGTTTCTGGCTAACAGGATGTCCTCTAGTGGGTTCTACAAAACAAACAAGCAGCACACTTCTTTTTTTTAGCTTTCTGTCAGAACTCAGTCTTTTCATCCAGCAGCAGGCTTCCACAGCAGAGAGAGCAAGAGACTGATCAAGAGAGGAGGCTAATAACAAGGTCTAACCACCAGGTAAGATGCAGACCTCGGAAAAGATTCTGAGAAAACACGTTTTTTTTCCTCCATATCAGTCATCAACCCTGGAACCCCTTACCATGGGTAGATAAGAAACCTAAGTGACTCATATACACCCTCCACAATCCTAAAAGCCAGTGCCGGACATCCACCTTTCCCCTGCTCAGACCAGTGGATAGTAGCACATTCTCCCGACATACAGTGGGACACTTGACAGTCCATTAGCATTCCCTTAACTGGTAATTTGCCTGTGTTCTTCATAACATTTAAAGTCTTACAGAGCCAGGAACCATCTTGTGAACCTTGTATTGTTCACTTTGTTCCAAACCATCCCCTATAGTGGAGAATGGTCTATAATCATTCGGAACTGTCTACCCAAAAAGTAATACCTCAATAACTCTATAGTGTCCACTTTATGGCCAGACACTCCCTTTCCACTATTGAACACTTCCTCTCGACAAGGGTTAGTTTCCAGTTGACTTAATTTTAAAAGTGAAGGCTCCGGGCTGTTATCCTGATCTTCTTTTATTATGTGGACAAACATGCAGGACAAGAGTTCAGCCTTCTCAGACTGCGAATCTCAAGTTAATCATTTCCTAGATAGCGAAGGAACAGAAGGGCAGCCCTGGAATTTGCATCTTTAGCAACAAAGACAGTAATGGCAGATCTCATGCTTCCTTTCATGCTTCCTGTGCTATCCTAACAGGCAGTGGCATCACGTGGGGGGGGTGCGGCCCGCACCTGGGTGACACCATTGGAGGGGGTGTACCAAAATGACTGACAGTCATTTTGGTGTCACCCCCTCTAAAAAGTCGGGCACTCGGTCATGGACCAAGAGCCTGACAGTGTCAGGAAAGAGGAGGGGAAACCCTGCCCCCTGCTGGCCGAAGCCCCGCCCAGCCGGGCAAAGCCCCAACCCCAAGCTAGTGTAAAGGAGGAAGGGAGGAGACAGGGAGTAGCCTCCCTGTCCCTCACTTGCTCCTCACTGCTGAGGCGCTCCGTCCAGGACAGGTTACACAGCAGGGAGGATTTCCCTGCTGTGTAACCTGTTAGATGCCGATCTGAATGGAGAAAAAGCTGTCAGCTTCAGACATGAAGCTGACAGCTTTTTCCTCCATAATTCTAGGTGAGGCTCTGCCTCACCTGCCTCCCCTGACCGCACGTCCCTGCCTTAGACATGCATTAAAGTATATGACAGGACAAAATAAAAACATATCTGCAGTACACCTCTGCAATACACGTACATTTCCCCAATGTTTTATTCCCTTTAAAGACTAAACATATGGCATTTTTGTGGACTAAATGGTCTCAGCCCTGCCCAGTAGTTATTTGCTAAACAACTTAAACCAAACACTTTTAATAAAATATTTAACAGACCAAAAGGGAGAAAATAAGAAACGTTAATTGTTAGTTTGAGAATGCACTTTAAAGTCTCAGTATATCCCATGCCTTGGTGGTGCGAGGCAAGTATTCTTAGGATAAGGAAAACTCCATTGTAAAAATGATTTCATTGCCCTGCCTAAGTGTATCAAGCATGCATTTGATGTTCTTGTGTGTGCTACATAGCTATATGTGTTATACAGCTGGTTGTAAATCAATTCACAAGCTCAGGGTTACTTCTCATACTTTTGTACTATATGACTCATCAACTGAGTGATAATGAGAATTCGGAAGTAACTAGCTTGAGACATTGGTTGTGTAGCTCTTTCAGTGTGCTGGAAAATGCCTGTTAAAGTATAAAACCAAATAAAGACACCCACACTGTGACAAAATCCTTTAATTAAATGTTATTGGTGCCCCTAATGATTTCCCAATCCATCATGATCCTATGCATGTTGATGTTTCCCTGCCATCACGACGACCAGCCAGATGATGTTGACCCATTGCTCTCCCACTACTAAATAACAAATCCCTGGCTTCTGTGGCAATGTAAAGAATTATATTTGGTTTATGACGTCACCAAGGAATTATGGCTTCAGTAACCACACTCATTCCCTGGCGGTGACAGGATATCTGGGGGTCCCCTTATTCTAAAGAATGAGTACTCTCCTTGTCGCACTCCTTACCGATATGTCCCTTGTAGTGGGGGGTGCTCGCAGTGACCGCGGATGGCGCCGCGAATGTCAGCAAAATTGTAGAAATGTCACCAGCACACCAGTCCTTTTAAGATAGCAAAAGCTTCATTTATTGAAGTTTTGTCATATGACAAAAAACTTCCAATAATTGAAGCTTTTGCTATCTTAAAAGGACTGGTGTGCTGGTGACATTTCTACAATTTCCCTTATTCAGATTCCTATAGCTTACTCCCCCACAAATACCCACATGCCTTCTGGAGGACAGGATGTGGGGAAGGGGCCCTTGTTATGGCAAATGGCATACACAAGGCAAATGGCCTGTTATTGTCAGGGTACCATGCACAGGCGTCCTCACACCTCATGCAGGTACCCACGCAGGATGACCAAATTAATATGCACACACAGGATAGGGTTCTATGCACACAGTTTATTTGCTACACAACAACAAAACTACAAACCCCCTCAACTCCCCACAGGTTTAGCAGTGACGTAATAAACCCACCGTTGGGACAAACACACACCTACAGCCAGGGGGAAGCAACAAGGAGGGGTAACAGGCCTGCAGATATATGGCAGGCCTCAGGATAAAAGAAGAGTGGTCAGGTACAAGCCGGGTCGTTAACAGGAGGGCAGCAGCACGGTACAGGAACAGGATCCAAGAGAGTGGTCGGGTAACAAGCCGGGTCGGTGACAGGTCTGCAGATAGGAAGCAGGGTTCAGGTTTATGGGAATCAGTCAAGTGCAGGCGACGCAAAACTGAGCCAGCTTCCTGACTGCAGGTAGGGCCTAAATACCCTCCCAGGAAGCACCAGGTGATGGGATGATCAGTCACAGCTGGGGCACACCCGCAGGTGAGTACTGGAGCTGCAGGTTCCTTACAGTCCCTGGCTGCTGGAGACACCCGCAGGCGAGCACAGGAACTGCAGGACCTGGCTCCAGCACCACCTGGGGGTGCTCTGGATCCTGACAGTACCCCCCTCTCAAGGAGCGGACTCCGGACGCTCCCACAAAGTCCATAAGCATCCTCGAAGTCCAAGGGCACGGAAAGTCTGCAAGGCTGCCAAGTCCACCATATGCCCCAGGGCCAAAGTTCAGGGACCAGCTGAGCACCCCCCCCGCCAGGGTCAGGCATCAGGCTGAGCAGTCCACCACCCGGATCCGGCAGAAGCCTCCATAGGTCAGCAGAAGACGCAACCGAAAGGCCATGGGTACCAGGGTTCCGTAGGGCAACCCCCCAGCACCGAGGAGCCTGGGTTTCAGCGGGCAGACCACCGCAATGAAACATGGGGGGTCACTAGGACTGAAAGCACGCTCAGCCAGCCACCTGGATACCCCCAAAGCCACCCGACCAGGTCACCACATACTTTAGGGAACGCAGCGAGACCCTTTGGAAGCAAGGGGTGCTCAAATGAAACGCCCCCGTTCCCCGGGATATCACCACTACCAGGCCCGGGCTTGCGCACATGTTCACCCCACTTGCGGTAGATGTCCCGATCCCCAGGTCCCTCGGCTGCAAAGGGCATCCCCACGGCACCAGAAGCAAAGAGCTGGGCAGCAGGCACCATGGTTGACATGGGGACCGCTGTGGTTGACACGGGGTTTCAGGACATGCGGTATCCTCCAAAACTATAGCGTAGGCCAGAGGGAAAGGAGTCTTAAGAAATGGGCGAGGACCCCACTGGCTTGAATGGGCAAGTCTGTCCAAAAGGTGAAGGGAACTCCTCTGGATAGCATGGAGGGACGTGGATAAGGGAGGCCCCAGGGATGACATCGACAGGAACAGGAGCTGGATCGGTTGGATCAGGATCGTCTCCAACAGGAAAGGGGTTGTCTCCAATGGCAACATCCCGAACAGCAACAGGATCGTCCCGAACAGCAACAGGATCGTCCCGAACAGCAACAGGAACCGGCTGGACTGGAACGAACCCTGAGTATCTAAAACGGTCATCCACAGTCTCATCCTCAGAGCAGTCGCTCCAATCCTCATCATCCGAACAATCTGTCCATTCTTCGAGCTTTTCAGCTTCTGACCGATACTCGGCTAAGAGACATGAGGGGTCTTGCTGGGCTGCCACAGTCACAGCTGGGGCACACCCGCAGGTGAGTACAGGAGCTGCAGGTTCCTTACAGTCCCTGGCTGCTGGAGACACCCGCAGGCAAGCACAGGAACTGCAGGACATGGCTCCAGCACCACCTGGGGGTGCTCTGGATCCTGACAGTTATGGTTTAGGTATTGGTGTTGAGTTATGTTTGAGTGCATTATACTGAGTAACCTGGTTAGGGAAAGACTATCAGCACCATCCCTCTGAGGGAGCTCAGAACAATCACATTCTGGCCAGGCTCCTGCTATGGCTGTCTGGAGCTCGTTAGCAGGGGAGCCCTGTGGTGTTGAGCAGACAGATTGTCTGGGAGGGGAGGGTGGATGTGATGGGATTATAATCTGATATCATCACTTGCTGTATAAAAGTTTGTGCAGTTTCTCAATAAAGCAGAGTTTGTTTCACCTACACTCGAGCCTCGACTAGTGACTGGGGAAACTGTGAGCTAAGGATCTTCAGGTTGCAATATCTCCTCAGCAAGGAAGAAGACAGAGGCGGACATACTCATCCCGAGTACGGGGGTCCATCACATTGGTGGCAAGCGGTGGGATGCTCTTCCTTACCTAAGGAGACATTCAAACCACCACCGGGACCAAGTTTGCTGAGGACATAGGAGAAGAGCCACAGTTGCCTACGGCCATGGAAGCGCTGGCCCAGCTCGACAATCCTGGTTCTGCCCAGGATATGCTGGGAAGGAGAGACGCTTTGCGCCGGGAGATCTGGAGGGAGACTCTTCAACTGCAGCAGCACTATTGTGGCAAGGTCCTCCCTACATCCAAGGAACGGTACTGGCTGCAATGGGACTTGCGTGTGCCTTTCCTGGGAGAGCAGCCCCGGGAGGAATGGCTGTTGGAGCTGGATTGGCTGCTCCAAACGGAACTGATGCTGGATGACAGGTATCAGGCGCTGCAATGGTATGTCACCCAATTGTGTCCATCGCTATAGAACAATGATCCCACAGAGGGCTATTACTTCGGCGGCCCGGGACTTATATTTGAGGCGCTCCAGGAGGATACACAATTTGGGAGTGCACAGGAGTGGAGGGGGGAGGACATACATGATTTTAGGGAGTTAGAACTCCCCAGTCAGCTCGGATTGAGGACTGATCTGGACTTTTTAATTACTCAAGAATGGGAGCTGGAACAGGCATACAAACGACTGTTCGACACTGCTCAACAGTATGCCCCAGCAACCACAGATGCAGTGGAACTACTCGTCCCAGCAGAAGAGCTGGCAACAGGGCAGAGTGCTTCTATCCTCTGCCCCGCACCCATAGCCCCCCTGAAGCTCCTGGGAGAGATGGTGGCCAACCCCATTTCCTCATCACCAGCTTCAGACGTGGGGGACCTTATAGATTTTAATGCGGAGGAACCCCTGCCCCATGCACTCCCAGCTGAAGGGCTGGCAACAGGGTTGCAGGAAGAGGAGGCAGACAGTTTCTCTCCCCAGCGGCTGAGTGAGTTCCAGGGAGAAGAGGTAGCCGACCTCTCTACCCAGCAGCAGAGTGAGTTCCAGGGAGCTGGGGCAGGCAGCCCCACTCCCCAACAGCAGGCCGATGCAGTGGAACTACTAGACCCAGCAAAAGATCTGGCATCAGAGCAGAAACACAATTTGGGAGTGCACAGGAGTGGAGGGGGGAGGACATACATGATTTTAGGGAGTTAGAACTCCCCAGTCAGCTCGGATTGAGGACTGATCTGGACTTTTTAATTACTCAAGAATGGGAGCTGGAACAGGCATACAAAAGACTGTTCGACACTGCTCAACAGTATGCCCCAGCAACCCCAGACGCAGTGGAACTTCCTCTGCCCCGCACCCATAGCCCCCCTGAAGCTCCTGGGAGAGATGGTGGCCAACCCCATTTCCTCATCACCAGCTTCAGACGTGGGGGACCTTATAGATTTTAATGCGGAGGAACCCCTGCCCCATGCACTCCCAGCTGAAGGGCTGGCAACAGGGTTGCAGGAAGAGGAGGCAGACAGTTTCTCTCCCCAGCGGCTGAGTGAGTTCCAGGGAGAAGAGGTAGCCGACCTCTCTACCCAGCAGCAGAGTGAGTTCCAGGGAGCTGGGGCAGGCAGCCCCACTCCCCAACAGCAGGCCGATGCAGTGGAACTACTAGACCCAGCAAAAGATCTGGCATCAGAGCAGAGCGCTGTTGACCTCTGCCCAGCACCGGCAACACCTCTGAAGCTCCAGGGAGTCAGGGAGGCAGGCAGCCCCTCTCCCCAACAGCAGGCTGATGCAGAGGAACTACTGATCCCAGCTGAAGAGCTGGCAACAGAGTGCCAGGGAGAACAGGTAGTCAACCTCTCTACCCATGGCAGATCAGCAGTCCAGGAGAGGAGGTGGTCGTCCTCCCTCCCAGCAACACATTGGGATACAGGATGAGGAGGTGGTCGTCCTTCCTCCCCAGCAGCAGAGGCAGGATGTCCTTTGGATGGAATATGTGGACTTATGCGGCCCGAAAAATGCAGGTCCAGACCATTTGGGGGACTGGGACCTAATTAGACTACCTTTGGTGGGGAAGAAATATCATGGGACTCACCGTGACCTGGGCTCATGGAGGGGGCTGGCGGCCAGCCTCCTTACCAGCGACTACGGACCTAGGATTTTGGAGACCCCCCTTGGTTTGGTTGAGCCGGGTGTCCGGGGCCAATGGACGGCTGTTGCGGTGGAGCCTGGCCCTACAGACGTTCAATTTCACGGTCCAATGCTGGCCTGGGAGACACAATGCCAATGCTGATGGAATATCTCGCCAAGTGGAGCTGTAGGGGTGATTTACATCATGGACATCCCCAAGTGGATCCATAGAGGGTCTCACCGGGTCTGCCATCCTTTAACTTGGGGGAGCTATGTGACGACATGGTGATCAGTTTTATGAGTTAAATGTGTATTGGTGTTGAGTTATGTTTGAGTGCGTTATACTGAGTAACCTGGTTAGGGAAAGACTATCAGCACCATCCCTCGTTATCTCCCATTGTTCTCTGAGGGAGCTCAGAACAATGACATTCTGGCCAGGCTCCTGCTATGGCTGTGTGGAGCTCGTTAGCAGGGGAGCCCTGTGGTGTTGAGCAGACCGATTGTCTGGGAGGGGAGGGTGGATGTGATGGGATTATAATCTGATATCATCACTTGCTGTATAAAAGTTTGTGCAGTTTCTCAATAAAGCAGAGTTTGTTTCACCTACACTCGAGCCTCGACTAGTGACTAAGGAGGATACACAATTTAGGAGTGCACAGGAGAGGAGGTGGGAGGACATACATGATTTTAGGGAGTTAGAACTCCCCAGTCAGCTCGGATTGAGGACTGATCTGGACTTTTTAATTACTCAAGAATGGGAGCTGGAACAGGCATACAAAAGACTGTGCGACACTGCTCAACAGAATGCCCCGGCAACAACAGATGCAGTGAAGAGCTGGCAACAGGGCAGAGTGCTTCTATCCTCTGCCCCGCACCCATAGCCCCCCTGAAGCTCCTGGGAGAGATGGTGGCCAACCCCATTTCCTCATCACCAGCTTCAGACGTGGGGGACCTTATAGATTTTAATGCGGAGGAACCCCTGCCCCATGCACTCCCAGCTGAAGGGCTGGCAACAGGGTTGCAGGAAGAGGAGGCAGACAGTTTCTCTCCCCAGCGGCTGAGTGAGTTCCAGGGAGAAGAGGTAGCCGACCTCTCTACCCAGCAGCAGAGTGAGTTCCAGGGAGCTGGGGCAGGCAGCCCCACTCCCCAACAGCAGGCCGATGCAGTGGAACTACTAGACCCAGCAAAAGATCTGGCATCAGAGCAGAGCGCTGTTGACCTCTGCCCAGCACCGGCAACACCTCTGAAGCTCCAGGGAGTCAGGGAGGCAGGCAGCCCCTCTCCCCAACAGCAGGCTGATGCAGAGGAACTACTGATCCCAGCTGAAGAGCTGGCAACAGAGTGCCAGGGAGAACAGGTAGTCAACCTCTCTACCCATGGCAGATCAGCAGTCCAGGAGAGGAGGTGGTCGTCCTCCCTCCCAGCAACACATTGGGATACAGGATGAGGAGGTGGTCGTCCTTCCTCCCCAGCAGCAGAGGCAGGATGTCCTTTGGATGGAATATGTGGACTTATGCGGCCCGAAAAATGCAGGTCCAGACCATTTGGGGGACTGGGACCTAATTAGACTACCTTTGGTGGGGAAGAAATATCATGGGACTCACCGTGACCTGGGCTCATGGAGGGGGCTGGCGGCCAGCCTCCTTACCAGCGACTACGGACCTAGGATTTTGGAGACCCCCCTTGGTTTGGTTGAGCCGGGTGTCCGGGGCCAATGGACGGCTGTTGCGGTGGAGCCTGGCCCTACAGACGTTCAATTTCACGGTCCAATGCTGGCCTGGGAGACACAATGCCAATGCTGATGGAATATCTCGCCAAGTGGAGCTGTAGGGGTGATTTACATCATGGACATCCCCAAGTGGATCCATAGAGGGTCTCACCGGGTCTGCCATCCTTTAACTTGGGGGAGCTATGTGACGACATGGTGATCAGTTTTATGAGTTAAATGTGTATTGGTGTTGAGTTATGTTTGAGTGCGTTATACTGAGTAACCTGGTTAGGGAAAGACTATCAGCACCATCCCTCGTTATCTCCCATTGTTCTCTGAGGGAGCTCAGAACAATGACATTCTGGCCAGGCTCCTGCTATGGCTGTGTGGAGCTCGTTAGCAGGGGAGCCCTGTGGTGTTGAGCAGACCGATTGTCTGGGAGGGGAGGGTGGATGTGATGGGATTATAATCTGATATCATCACTTGCTGTATAAAAGTTTGTGCAGTTTCTCAATAAAGCAGAGTTTGTTTCACCTACACTCGAGCCTCGACTAGTGACTGGAGAAACTGGGAGCTAAGGATCTTCAGGTTGCAATATCTCCTGAGCAAGGAAGGATACAGCAGCGGACATACTCATCCTGAGTACTGGGGTCCGTCACAGTACCTTCCTTTCCTGTCCATCCAGGCTGCAATGGTCTTATCTAAATTTTAGGGGGAACCCCTTTTCTTAAATGTAACTATTAAAGAACTACATCATACTGCTGATTTAAGGCATCCCCCAAGTATCCCATTTAAAGAATTTGGTCAAGGGGAATAGGGGCAACACAGTGGCTTTGCACTTCTGCCTTGCAGCACTGAGGGTCCCCGGTTCGAATCCCAGTCAGGACACTATCTGCATGGAGTTCTCCCTGTGCTTGTGTGGGTTTATTCTGGATACTCCAGTTTCCTCCCATACTCCAAAGACATGTTGGAAGATTAATTGGCTCCCGTCTAAATTGGCCCTCATATGCATGTGTAATAGGGACCTTAAATTGTAAACTCCTTGAGGGCATTGATTGATTTGAAGTGCTGCTTAAATTGTTGGTGCTATATAAATACCTGAAATACGTAAAAATAAGATTTGTGGATTTTCAGTGTTACCCTTTAAGCTGCATGAAAAGACCCTTTCCCTGCTGAGCTATATGCTTTTATTTTTTTGCATTGGCACAAGTCCCCCATGGCAGTGAACCACACTTTGGAAAATTTGGTTCTTCCTAGTCCTGATTAAACTGGATTTAGTTTGTAAAATTGTCACATTCTACAGAATTCTAACGTTATGCTAAAGCAGGGGTAGCAAACCTCCGGCCCTCCAGCTGTGGTGAAACTACAAAGCCCATGATGCATCTCTTTTCGGGAGTCATGTCTGTGAGAATCTTGCAATGCCTCATGGGATTTGTAGTTCCCCCACAGCTGGAGGGCCGGAGGTTTGCTACCCCTGTTCTAAAGGATAACTTCATACTAAAAGTTGAACTCCAGCCTTATCTTCTTTTCCCCACACTTGTAGCACGTGTTCTCCTGTAACTCATTGTTCCAATTTCCCTACAAACCTGCATCTCCACAATATAGCCCTTTGGAAGCTGTAGCAGCTATTCAGAGCCTGCCTTCATTTCCTGTCTGAATGACCTCCATCCTTCTTCAACAACTTCTCCCCCTGATCTGTACTGTTGTATGCCTTCCTCTCACAGCTATTTGCTTTCTCTGCGATCAGTCATTTTATTCCTGAACTGCATGTAAAAGAACACCCCCCCAGCATCCCTATAGACATGCCTGAATCCAATCAGCTAAAGTCTGCAGTACCCAGTGGCCAGCAGGGAGAAGCAGGCACATCTGAAGGTATCCCGGGGATGTGTTCTTTATTCAAATTCTTTTGAAAAAGACCAGAGGCAGAATGTTGTGGCATTTACTGGAGCCCATTTCTTTAAAGAGCAGCAGACAGACCCAGTGATGACATCTCTGGGTCTCCAAGGAGGTATTTCCTGAAAAATGACCACCACCTCAACTTCAGCCTGAGCTTCAAGAATGACTCCTAATGACTATCATGGCACTAATTCCGGTGTTCTGTCGAAAGCTCCAACTCCTCGAGATCACCAACGATCTGACGTACTACACAGCAATAAAGTATTAAAATAAACTAGGGTCACACTAATCTAGCACGTTATTCATCTGAGTTGCCCCACTCAATATGGCTGCAAGCGGCAGACATATTGAGTGGGGCAACTCAGATGAATAACGTGCTGGATTAGTCTGAACACAGTTTATTTTAATACTTTATTGCTGTGTAGTGTGTGTATAGGGAAATGCTGTGGGTGGCGCACGTGCAGTGGAGCCAAACCTCTTTCGATAAAACACCGGCTCACTGTATTGGTAGCTGTTTAGAGTTCTCTGCATACGCAACAGTCACCTAATTCTGAGAAAATGTCCATAGGCAGGAACGCATATGCCATTTCTTTCCTGTACACTATGCATTACTGAACCTCTGCCCAAAACTTTCCACTCTATTACTATGACCTGACATTGAAGGCTGCAAACACCCTGTGAAGGGTGCATTGTGATATTTCTGGCACTAGGTGGTAGCAACATAGCACTAACACAACCCCAATAAGAGCAACAGACTAATCTAGGCCAGCAATTCTCAACCTTTTTCCAGTCATGACAACCTTTTGTAAAATAAGCATCATCTTGAGGCACCCCAGCCTAAAATGTAAATGTAAAAAATTATGTGTGGCCCTTCAAAATCCATACCAGACCCTTATTCCAGATAGGGGTCTGGAGTGGATATTAAAGGGGGACCCCATGCAAAAAAAAAAAGCTTCCCCCCATCATATCAGGGTCCCATCTTCAAATCAGAGCCCCCACCTTTCACATCAAAGTCCTCCCCTTCACAACAGAACCCTCCTTTACATTAGGAGCCCCTTCACAACAGAAAGCCATGACACTGAGCAAAAATTTCGAGGCACCCCTACAGAAGCCAGAAAGCATCCCAGGGTGCCATGGCACCCTGGTTGAGAAAGGCTGATCTAGGGTATAGAGGCAAACAGTGGTAAATAACATTACCATTAAAGGATAAATATGCTTTTACCTAACCTATAGCTGGCCACACACGGTAATACTTTCTCATTCAGCCCTGCAAGTCAAATGAGAAAAATCACTAGAATTCCCCATCCACAGTAAAGAGTGTTTTGTATTCTGATAACATGTGTCAGAGTATCCGCAGCTGCATTCACCTCTCTAGTAACAATTTTTATCCGGGTCTTCCGACAAAAGTCAACTGAAAAATTGTCTTTTGTTGAGTCTGGTGGTGCCAGCAGGGTCACTCGTGGATTGCATTGTAACAATTTTGCAGGAAACAGACAAAAAATAGGCAATGTATGGCCAGTTTTTCCTTATAGCCTCCCCCCCCCTGGGCCCTTCCTAGGCTACCTATACCCCACTGCACTTACATCGGATCTGCAGGTGGCGTTGAGTCGCCGCCCCCTGTCCTGTTGGAATGTCTTGCAAGCTACTAGCATTTATAACCTGGTAAATGTCTGCTACTTTGTGCCAAAGCAAACACATGTGGCACAGATTTTACAAAGAGATCGCACTCTCCTGCCTGAATTTGTATGTTTTTTGCAACAGTAGAATTGGGAACATGACCACAAGAAGTAATCAAATCCTAAATAGAAAAGAAAGAGCTGGGAACTATATACACAGGTATATCACCGCTGTAATCCCAATGAGATATAAGCAACCACCCACCAGTCTCTGGGTACTACTGAAATATTAGTTTTAATACTTATTTCCCCTTTAAATTGTGTTATTTTTATAAAAATAATAAGGAAAGTGTAAATGTTTACAACAGCGACAGAATGACAACCCATCCAGCATAACAAAATAATAGCCGAGTTACGTAGTGGTGACCAACCAGTGGTGCATTTTACACAACATACTGCAAACCACCTCAAGTCAGCGTCACAATGTAAATAGGAAACAATTGTTATCTGTGTGTCGGCAGTGACCTGCATTGTTCTTGTGCAGAAAAACACAGGTCAATGCAAACTAACCCTAGGAGTACAGAAGTCAAGACAAATTCTATAGTTGGTCCTTAGTCCTGTAATGACTGCATGGATTAGTCCTGTAATGACCGCATGGATTAGTCCTGTAATGACTGCATGGATTAGTCCTGTAATGACCGCATGGATTAGTCCTGTAATGACCGCATGGATTAGTACTGTAATGACCGCATGGAATAGAACTGAAATGACATGCACTACTTTTTCCAATCAGAATACAACACATGGTATTGTGGTACCGCATGTTGTAGTACAGTCGTTCACATAGCGGGCAGGAGGTGCGTTTGGGGTGCCATTCTAATGACCCTGGTAACTGGTAATGCATGGTAGGTGCGTTGCATGCTACTCTAAGTTAATCACAAAGAACCGTGCAATAAATGTATGGGCTTGGTGTGAACAGGCCCTCAGGGTTAAAGTATTAAGGCTAGGTGAACATTTCTCCCTTTATAGAGGTGGGACCAAAACTGCACGGCATCCACCTGAAAATAGCTCCTGCATCTTTTTGCGTGACAGACGTCTTTCTTAAGACGATTCTTAAGTGAACAGTCGCCATTGACTTGCATGGAAATGTGTATTTTGCGCATTTTTGCATGACTAGATCCAGTGATAAAAACACTCAGGTGTGATCTAGGCCTAAGTGCAGAGAGGAGTTAGTACTCTGCACAAACCTGAAGACTTTGGTAAAGAGGCCGTGCAGCATCCTGCAGTACACACAGTGAAGGGAAGCACCTACCTACCTACAATGAAGCAATACAATCATGACCAGCATTGACTTATCTTATGAGCAATACTGCCTGGTCCAGGATTTGCTCCAGACTATCAATGGACAATGAAGCAATAACAGACACTGTACCCAGATAGCAAGCAATTGAGCTGCAAGTTAGAAAATTACTTGCTAAACTATTGCAGACTTGCCAAGCTTCACAATTTTGTTACACAATTACAGCAAGTCTATAGAGGGAGTGCTGTGGTGTTGCCAACATCCATTATTAGGTGATAGGACAGGAGCTGGTGGAGCAGTAACATCCTATGTAGACAGTGTCTACAAACTGATGCCAAAAGCACCCTGCAGTTGATCTTCAAAGCCTGTTGACATAGGCCCATATTGTCAACGCCTGACGGCCCGCTACGTTCCCATTGACATTTGAGGCAGCATATCTTAGTGATGGGTCAATAGGAATATATGGGGCAGGGGGGAGCATGTAAGCCTCAACAATTCCCGGATATCTAGGTGCCTCCATTTTTTACATATTAGCAGTGTTTTCCTGGTTAAATTGACAGTCTTATTAACTGAAATGAAAAGGTAACCCTTGACACTTACCCTGCTCCCTCAAACCTAACCTGTCAGTTAACCCATAAATCTTGACCATTCCCTACCCTGTGACCCTAACTCAGTGGCGTAACTAGAACCTTCAGGGCCCCGGTGCAAGAAATCAGACGGCATTAATGAGGAAACCGGCATTTATTTACAAAGTATTAGTTTGTAATTGTTAATTGTGACCGTTAATAATATGCCATCCCTGGCAGTAAATGATGGATGGCAGTGAATGACGGCTGGCATATTATTAACGGTCACAATTAACGATTCAAACAAAATAATTTGTCAATAAATCCCTGGTCTGTGCGCAAGCGCAGATGCTGAAGTCGTCAAATTCGACTAGGTCGGCGTTCTGGACAGAACACCGGTATCTGCGCTTAGTGTCGGGGCATTTTCACAAGTACGAGTACTTGTGAAAATGCCCAGTATTGGCACTGGTGCAACCCTAGTTAATATAATGTATTGCTGGGACTTGCAGTCCTGCATAGTTGGTGCTATTCTGCATTGCTGTATAATGATTACACACCAATGCAGCAGAATACCACCAGCTATGCAGGACTACAAGTCCCAGCAATAGATTATAATGAAAATACCACCAGCCTCCCTTCCCGTCCAAACTTTACCCACCTAGACTTACCTGACTCTCAGACCACCACTGACACTGTCACTGGCACACCAGACACTTTCTTCCGTGTCCCGGCGGCCAGGGGGTGGGACTAAGACTAAGTGGAGAGGGTCCTCTCTCCACACAGCAGAATGTGCTGCCCGGCAGTGCCTGCAGCACATTCTGCTGGGTAGGTGACAGTGACAGGTCCGCTCCATCCCCGCTGCACACCCGCCCGTACATGTCCCGCTTCTACTGCTGCGGGTGGCAGAAGGAGCGCCACTATGGGGGGGGG
>NW_017307301.1:152220-153357 GCF_000935625.1 Nanorana parkeri
CCCCCTCCCTTCTCCCCCCCCCCCCCCCCCCCCCCAACATGCGGAACGCCAGGGCCCGGACACAATTGCGACCCTGGTAGTTCTGCCAGTGCCCTAAGTCAATCCTTATCCTAACCCCTAAGGCAAACTTAACTGCACTTTTCTTGTTAAGTGATGGAACTACAATAGACAAAAAGCTCTCTCTCCTGAATCGGGAAACATTGATTTACCAAACGTTACCTACACTCTGTTCACGCACATCCTCTCTTTCACCTCTGACACCACTTCTCACTCCTACTTCTGGAACTTCTCTTATCTCCCTATCTCTGATAATGTTCTCAGCACTCCATCAGACTTTAAAGTAGTATTAAACTCGCAAACATTTTTCAAGAATGAATCCAAATCAAACAAATATTCATTGCCCAGCTAAGTGTTTCTTTAAATTTTTGTCCAAGCAATTACAGTTATCATGTTTCTGATTAGCTCCAACTCTCTCAGCTTGTCTTCCCTGAACCTACTGTCCAGTGCAAGATAACTAGGGACAGAGGAATTCCCAGCAGATACACATCTACTAGCTTGGAGGAGGGAGAAGGGAGGAAGAAGGAGGAGAGGGGAGCAGGGGAGTGGATTGCCTTGCTGTGCCTGTGTGTTTGTGGAGAAACACAAAGCTTACTAGCACACACAAGGGTGGCTCCATAGAACCCTGCAAGGGAAAGGAGCCCCCCTAAAGTAGCATATCAGGGCCAGTTCTCAGAAGACCAGCTGATTCTGCAGGAAGCTATAACTCGTAAACATCAAGAAGCAGCATCCATTGTAAGTGATTTCATCAGCATTTGAAAGACATTTTTAAAATCTTTTCACTTTAATAATAAACTTTACACTGATATATTTGTGTTTGTATAGCTTCTGAAAACCCTAGCACATAGACGTTTCATTTCAATGTAGGCAAAAACGAATACAATTATTAAACTTTTTTCTTTTGTAGAGAGGGCGGAAACCACCTACAAGCATGGGGGAAACTTACAACACCAGAGTCCCCGGAGGGATGTTTAACCAGTGTACCAATATATTATTGCTAACCACTAAGCCACCATGCTTCCTTGCTGAAGCCATTCTATATTCTCTAGCAAAAATAGATAAACTGTGCATTATGTGGGT